>NC_056458.1:52723991-52926507 GCF_018296145.1 Oncorhynchus tshawytscha | reverse complement strand
AGTGAGACACAGTGCTGTTTTTTGTCAAGGGCTTCAATAATAGAATTTAAAACCTTCATGGCTGCTGTAATTGTGCTATGCTTCTTCTTGAAGCCCGATTGGTATATTGATGAAATGGAGTTAGTAAATAAAAACTAATTTAGCTGTTCACTCACAAGGGTTTCAAGTATTTTCAACAGGGGTGACAGCTTTGAGATTGGCCTATAATTATTTAAAAGAGTTGGATCTCCCCCTTTTAAAAGTGGTAGGACAAATGCTGATTTCCAGATCTTTGGAATTTCATTACATTCCAGGGTTAGATTGAACAGATATGTAAGTGGTTCAGCTATGAAATCAGCTGCCAGATTTAAAAGGCAGGGATCAAGAAGATCAGGACCTGCAGGCTTTCTCTGATCTAAGGATTTCAGGGCTTTATGTACCACCTGCACTGAGAATGGCAAAAAGCTAAAAGTTTGACCAGCTCTCACTGGTTCATCCACACAGGGTTGTACAGAGACAGAGGGCACTGAATCAAACAGTCTACCAGATGATACAAAGTGCTCATTGAAACAATTCAGCTTTTCAGTTTTGTCATATATAGCAACAAAGTCCTTCAAAACACATGACAGTAATTCATTAACATTACTGTTACCAGACATAGACTTAATCGCCTTCCAAAACTTTCTAGATTGATGATGAAATTTTAGAATAAGGCTGTAACGTAACAAAATGTGGTTAAGAGGTCTGGATACTTTCTGAATAATCTGTTGTGTGTTCTCACCCTGTCCTTGTCAAAAGCAGCCTTGGTGGCTGACTGAAGCATCTGGAGCACCAGCATATCAGACAACTCCTCCTGGAAAACCTCCCCAAGACATCCCCTGAGAGGAGGAGAGGGAGAGAGAGCGAGGGGCAGAGAGGAGAGAGCGAGGGGCAGAGAGGAGAGAGCGAGGGGTAGAGAGGAGAGAGCGAGGGGCAGAGAGAAGAGAGTGAGGGGCAGAGAGAAGAGCGAGGGAGAGAGAGAGAGCGAGGGGCAGAGAGAAGAGAGCGAGGGGCAGAGAGGAGAGAGCGAGGGGTAGGAGAGAGAGGAGAGGGTAGAGAGGAGAGAGCGAGGGGTAGAGGAGAGAGCGAGGGGCAGAGAGGAGAGAGCGAGGGGCAGAGAGGAGAGAGCGAGGGGCAGAGAGGAGAGAGCGAGAGCGAGGGGCAGAGAGGAGAGAGCGAGGGGCAGAGAGGAGAGAGCGAGGGGTAGAGAGGAGAGAGCGAGGGGTAGAGAGGAGAGAGCGAGGGGTAGAGAGGAGAGAGAGAGGGGTAGAGAGGAGGGAGAGAGGGTAGAGAGAGAGAGGGGTAGAGAGGAGAGAGCGAGGGAGAGGAGAGAGTAGAGAGAGCGAGGGGTAGAGAGGAGAGAGCGAGGGGTAGAGGAGAGAGAGGGTAGAGAGAGAGCGAGGGTAGAGGAGAGAGCGAGGGTAGAGGAGAGGAGTAGAGAGGTAGAGAGAGCGAGGGGTAGAGAGGAGAGAGCGAGGGGTAGAGAGGAGAGAGCGAGGGGTAGAGTAGAGAGGAGGGGAGAGCGAGGGGTAGAGGAGAGAGCGAGGGTAGAGTAGAGAGAGCGAGGGTAGAGAGAGAGAGACAGCGAGGGGTAGAGAGGAGAGAGCGAGGGTAGAGAGTAGAGAGCGAGGGGTAGAGAGTAGAGAGCGAGGGGTAGTAGAGAGGGGTAGAGGAGAGCGAGGGGTAGAGAGAGAGAGGGGAGAGGAGAGAGAGCGAGGGGTAGAGAGGAGAGAGGAGAGGGGAGACAGCGAGGGTAGAGAGGAGAGAGCGAGGGGTAGAGAGAGCGAGGGGTAGAGAGCGAGGGAGAGAGAGCGAGGGGTAGAGAGAGCGAGGGGTAGAGGAGAGAGAGGGGAGAGCGAGGGGTAGAGAGGAGAGAGCGAGGGTAGAGGAGAGAGCGAGGGGTAGAGGAGAGAGCGAGGGGTAGAGCGAGAGAGAGCGAGGGGTAGAGCGGAGAGAGCGAGGGTAGAGCGGAGAGAGCGAGGGGGTAGAGAGCGAGGGGTAGAGAGGAGAGAGCGAGGGGTAGAGCGGAGAGAGCGAGGGGCAGAGCGGAGAGAGCGAGGGCAGAGAGGAGAGAGAGCGAGGGGTAGAGAGGAGAGAGCGAGGGGTAGAGAGGAGAGAGCGAGGGAGAGCGAGAGAGGAGAGAGCGAGGGGTAGAGAGGAGAGAGCGAGGGGTAGAGAGGAGAGAGCGAGGGGTAGAGAGGAGAGAGCGAGGGGTAGAGAGGAGAGAGCGAGGGGTAGAGAGGAGAGAGCGAGGGGTAGAGAGGAGAGAGCGAGGGGTAGAGGAGAGAGCGAGGGGTAGAGGAGAGAGCGAGGGTAGAGGAGAGAGCGAGGGGTAGAGGAGAGAGCGAGGGGTAGAGGAGAGAGCGAGGGGTAGAGGAGAGAGCGAGGGGTAGAGGAGAGAGCGAGGGGTAGAGGAGAGAGCGAGGGGTAGAGAGGATAGAGAGACAGAAGTGAGAGGGGACAGGGACAAGGGAAAGAGTGAAAGAAAATTAATAGACAGGAAAGCTGATGGGTTGTCTACATTGACAGTTTGTGTGTATGCGCGCGGTCTCTCACATGTTGACGATGAGTGTGTCGGTGAGGTTGCCTAGCGACCAGGCAGCCTTGGAGCGGACATTGGGTGAGCGGTCGTCCAGGGCTGTCAGGATGGCGTTGGCCGTGTCTGCTACAAACATCACATCCTGTAGAGACATGTCGTCACTTCCTACACAGCAGAGATCCTTCCTCTACCCTGGCAGACTCATCATCACCCTGACTAACAGGGTGTTATAAACAGATATCACCACCACCCTGACTAGCTGGGTGTTATAAACAGACATCACCACCACCCTGACTAGCTGGTTGTTATAAACAGACTCATCACCCTGACTAAAATTATTGTTAGAGCGTTTCCAAGACAGATTAAGTCTAATCCTGTTCCAACGATCCTACCTACCTCATTTTTCCAACGCACAGGAGAATCCTTTGAAAAACTCCACCCAAACACAATGTTTAAAATCATTTCTGACAATCCTCAAACTTTTGATTATCACTTTTAAATGTCCCTGTGGGATGTGGCCTGTCTGGTCTAGTGGGATGTGGCCTGTCTGGTCTAGTGGGATGTGGCCTGTCTGGTCAAGTGGGATGTGGCCTGTCTGGTCTAGTGGGATGTGGCCTGCCTGGTCTAGTGGGATGTGGCCTGTCTGGTCTAGTGGGATGTGGCCTGTCTGGTCTGTGGGATGTGGCCTGTCTGGTCTAGTGGGATGTGGCCTGTCTGGTCTAGTGGGATGTGGCCTGCCTGGTCTAGTGGGATGTGGCCTGCCTGGTCTAGTGGGATGTGGCCTGTCTGGTCTAGTGGGATGTGGCCTGTCTGGTCTAGTGGGATGTGGCCTGTCTGGTCTAGTGGGATGTGGCCTGTCTGGTCTAGTGGTGAGACCAGTCTACAGTGCCACCACAGCTCTGATTCCAGTGTGTATGTACCTCTCGTAGACAGGGGAACAGAATGTAGACTCCCAGAGCTCTGACTGCAGCAGCCTTCACCAGAGAGTTATCACTGTAGGTCAGCCCCAACAATACTGTTACACACAGAACCTGGCTCTTCTCCTAAACAGACAGACAGAGAGAGAGACAGAGAGACAGACAGACAGACACAGACAGAGCGAGACAGAGAGAGCGAGCGAGACAGAGAGAGTGAGAGAGAGGCAATGAAAATACCAAAAATATCATAAAATGTTTAGCTACACCTGAATTCAAGTCCAAATTCAAGTCTGCAATTTAAAGCACTTCAAACCCAAGAGCTGAGCCCAAAAATGAGCCCTCTCAGTCAGCTGGTGTTGGGACTAATGTTTACAATATTGAAAGAAAAAAATCTCAAAGCTGTCTAAATTGCTATCTGGCCCTAAACAGAGAATATGAATTGGCTGATTATTTCAACTCTGTCAGAGATACGAAGCAGAGACAGATCCTTACCAAGTACAGGCTGAGTGACCACCAATTGGCAAATAGAAACCGGCAGACATGAAAAGACATGACTACCCAAAGAGGGGTATGTGGTCACAGCATGACAGAAGTAGAGACAGATGCACTTTCTCCTTTACTGTGCTAAATATTCCTCACAAAGAGATTCATTATTCACAGAAATTACTACATTTATTCCAAATTTTAACTTGTTAAACCCAGAGGAAAAACAAATACTCACGGCGAAGGAGTAATGGCTCCTCTTGCAGCCAAATATGTATTTGCTTGCCATAGCCTGAGGGACACTGAATAAGGGGTGGCAGGTAGCCTAGTGGTTAGAGCGTTGGACTAGTAGCCAGAGGTCGCTAGATCGAATCCTAGACCAGACAAGGTAAAAATCTGTCGTTCTGCCCCTGAACAAGGCAGTTAACCCACTGTTCCCAGGCCAGTTAACCCACTGTTCCCAGGCCAGTTAACCCACTGTTCCCAGGCCAGTTAACCCACTGTTCCCAGGCCAGTTAACCCACTGTTCCCAGGCCAGTTAACCCACTGTTCCCAGGCCAGTTAACCCACTGTTCCCAGGCCAGTTAACCCACTGTTCCTAGACCAGTTAACCCACAAATAAGAATTTGATCTTAACTGACTTGCCTAGTTAAATAAAGGTTAAATACATAAAAAATAATAACATCTGTATAGTAAACAGTAACTTACGTATTATTACTACTAGTGATTATCATTCAAAATCGTACTGGTAGGGGTGGTGGTAGTACTGGTACTAGTAGTAGGGTTGATGGTATTTTTTACATTTATTTTATTTCACCTTTATTTAACCAGGTAGGCTAGTTGAGAACAAGTTCTCATTTACAACTTCGACCTGGCCAAGATAAAGCAAAACAGTGTGAACAGACAGCAACACAGAGTTACACATGGAGTAAACAATAAACAAGTCAATAACACAGTAGAAAAAAAGAGTCTATATACATTGTGTGCAAAAGGCATGAGGAGGTAGGCGAATAATTACAATTTAGCAAATTAACACTGGAGTGATAAATGATCAGATGGTCATGTGCAGGTAGAGATACTGGTGTGCAAAATAGCAGAAAAGTAAATAAATAAAAACAGTATGGGGATGAGGTAGGTAAATTGGGTGGGCTATATACCGATGGACTATGTACAGCTGCAGCGATCGGTTAGCTGCTCAGATAGCAGATGTTTAAAGTTGGTGAGGGAGATAAGTCTCCAACTTCAATGATTTTTGAAATTCGTTCCAGTCACAGGACGCAGAGAACTGGAAGGAAAGGCGGCCAAATGAGGTGTTGGCTTTAGGGATGATCAGTGAGATACACCTGCTGGAGCGCGTGCTACGGGTGGGTGTTGCCATCGTGACCAGTGAACTGAGATAAGGTGGAGCTTTACCTAGCATAGACTTGTAGATGACCTGGAGCCAGTGGGTCTGGCGACGAATATGTAGCGAGGGCCAGCCGACTAGAGCATACAGGTCGCAGTGGTGGGTGGTATAAGGTGCTTTAGTAACAAAGCGGATGGCACTGTGATAAACTGCATCCAGTTTGCTGAGTAGAGTATTGGAAGCCATTTTGTAGATGACATCGCCGAAGTCGAGGATCGGTAGGATAGTCAGTTTTACTAGGGCAAGTTTGGCGGCGTGAGTGAAGGAGGCTTTGTTGCGAAATAGAAAGCCGATTCTAGATTTGATTTTGGATTGGAGATGTTTGATATGTGTCTGGAAGGAGAGTTTACAGTCTAGCCAGACACCTGGATACTTATAGATGTCCACATATTCTAGGTCGGAACCATCCAGGTTGGTGATGCTAGTCGGGCGTGCGGGTGCAGGCAGCGAACGGTTGAAAAGCATGCATTTGGTTTTACTAGCGTTTAAGAGCAGTTGGAGGCCACGGAAGGAGTGTTGTATGGCATTGAAGCTCGTTTGGAGGTTAGATAGCAGTGTCCAAGGAAGGGCCAGAAGTATACAGAATGGTGTCGTCTGCGTAGAGGTGGATCAGGGAATCACCCGCAGGAAGAGCAACATCATTGATATATACAGAGAAAAGAGTCGGCCCGAGAATTGGACCCTGTGGCACCCCCATAGAGACTGCCAGAGGACCGGACAACATGCCCTCTGATTTGACACACTGAACTCTGTCGGCAAAGTAGTTGGAGAAGCAGGCAAGGCAGTCATTAGAAAATCAGAGGCTACTGAGTCTGCCGATAAGAATATGGTGATTGACAGAGTCGAAAGCCTTGGCCAGGTCGATGAAGACGGCTGCACAGTACTGTCTTTTATCGATGGCGGTTATGATATCATTTAGTACCTTTAGCGTGGCTGAGGTTCACCCGTGACCGGCTCGGAAACCAGATTGCACAGCGGAGAAGGAACGGTGGGATTCGAGATGGTCAGCGATCTGTTAGTTGACTTGGCTTTCGAAGACCTTAGATAGGCAGGGCAGGATGAATAGAGGTCTGTAACAGTTTGGGTCCAGGGTGTCTCCCCCTTTGAAGAAGGGGATGACCGTGGCAGCTTTCCAATCCTTGGGGATCTCAGATGATACAAAGGAGAGTTTGAACAGGCTGGTAATAGGGGTTGCGACAATTGCGGCAGATAGTTTCAGAAATAGAGGGTCCAGATTGTCAAGCCCAGCTGATTTGTACGGGTCCAGGTTTTGCAGCTCATTCAGAACATCTGCTATCTGGATTTGGGTAAAGGAGAAGCTGGGGAGGTTTGGGCGAGTAGCTGGGGGGGGGGTGGAGCTGTTGGCCGAGGTTGGAGTAGCCAGGAGGAAGGCACGGCCAGCCGTTGAGAAATGCTTGTTGAAGTTTTCGATTATCATGGATTTATCGGTGGTGACCGTGTTACCTAGCCTCAGTGCAGTGGGCAGCTGGGAGGAGGTGCTCTTGTTCTCCATGGACTTCACAGTGTCCCAGAACTTTTTGGAGTTAGAGCTACAGGATGCAAATTTCTGCTTGAAAAAGCTGGCCTTTGCTTTCCTGACTGACTGCGTGTATTGGTTCCTGACTTCCCTGAACAGTTGGGTTGTACCTACCTGGTGGGTTCCTTGATGATTTGTGTGAGATTGAGGGCATCTAGCTTAGATTGTAGAACTGCCGGGGTGTTAAGCATATCCCAGTTTAGGTCACCTAACAGAACAAACTCTGAAGCTAGATGGGGGGCGATCAATTCACAAATGGTGTCCAGGGCACAGCTGGGATCTGATGGGGGTCGGTAGCAGGCGGCAACAGTGAGAGACTTATTTCTGGAGAGATTAATTTTTTAAATTAGAAGTTCGAACTGTTTGGGTATGGACCTGGAAAGATGTGACATTACTTTGCAGGCTATCTCTGCAGTAGACTGCAACTCTTCCCCCTTTGGCAGTTCTATCTTGACGGAAAATGTTATAGTTTGGTATGGACATTTTTGGTGGCCTTCCTAAACCAGGATTCAGACACAGCAAGGACATCAGGGTTGGCAGAGTGTGCTAAAGCAGTGAGTAAAACAAACTTGCATGAAACCAAGGCTTTTTCAATCACAGAAGTCAACAAATGAAGGTGCCTGGGGACATGCAGGGCCTGGGTTTACCTCCACATCACCCGCGGAACAGAGGAGGAGTAGGATGAGGGTGCGGCTAAAGGCTATCAAAACGGGTGACTGTAGGTACTGGTATGGGTAGTAGGGGTGACTGTAGGTACTGGTATGGGTAGTAGGGGGTGATGGTAGTACTGGTACGGGTAGTAGGGGTGACGGGAGTACTGGTACGGGTAGTAGGTGACTGTAGTACTGGTACGGGTAGTAGGTGACTGTAGTACTGGTACGGGTAGTAGGTGACTGTGGTACTGGTACGGGTAGTAGGTGACTGTGGTACTGGTACGGGTAGTAGGTGACTGTGGTACTGGTACGGGTAGTAGGTGACTGTAGTACTGGTACGGGTAGTAGGTGACTGTAGTACTGGTACGGGTAGTAGGTGACTGTAGTACTGGTACGGGTAGTAGGTGACTGTAGTACTGGTACGGGTAGTAGGTGACTGTAGTACTGGTACGGGTAGTAGGTGACTGTAGTACTGGTACGGCTAGTAGGTGACTGTAGTACTGGTACTGGTAGTAGGTGACTGTAGTACTGGTAGTAGGAGACTGTAGTACTGGTACGGGTAGTAGGTGACTGTAGTACTGGTACGGGTAGTAGGGGACTGTAGTACTGGTACGGATAGTAGTGGACTGTAGTACTGGTACGGTTAGTAGGGGTGATGGTAGTACTGGTATGGGTGACTGTAGTACTGGTACTGGTAGTAGGGGTGATGGTAGTACTGGTATGGATAGTAGGGGTGATGGTAGTATTGGTAGTATGGGTGACTGTAGTACTGGTACTGGTAGTAGGGGTGACGGTACTACTGGTATTAGGGGTGACTGTAGTACTGGTATGGGTAGAAGGGGTGATGTAGTACTGGTATCAGTAGTAAGGGTGATGGTAGTAGGTGATGGTAGATGCTGATGGTAGTGATGGTAGATGGGTACGGTTAGTAGGGGTGACGGTAGTACTGGTACGGATAGTAGGGGTGACGGTAGTACTGGTACGGGTAGTAGGGGTGAAGGTAGTACTGGTACTGGTATTAAGGGTGACTGTAGTACTGGTATGGGTAGAAGGGGTGATGGTAGTACTGGTATGGGTAGTAGGGCTGACTGTAGTACTGGTATGGGTAGTAGGGGTGACTGTACGGTGGTACTGGTAGTAGGGGTGACGGTAGTACTGGTATTAGGGGTGACTGTAGTACTGGTATGGGTAGAAGGGGTGATGTAGTACTGGTATCAGTAGTAAGGGTGATGGTAGATGGTGATGGTAGTGATGGTAGATGGGTACGGTTAGTAGGGGTGACGGTAGTACTGGTACAGGTAGTAGGGGTGAAGGTAGTACTGGTACTGGTATTAAGAGTGACTGTAGTACTGGTATGGGTAGAAGGGGTGATGGTAGTACTGGTATGGGTAGTAGGGCTGACTAGTACTGGTATGGGTAGTAGGGCTGACTGTAGTACTGGTATGGGTAGTAGGGCTGACTGTAGTACTGGTACGGGTAGTAGGGGTGACTGTAGTACTGGTATGGGTAGATGGGGTGATGGTAAAGACATCAGTTAAGTGACGGTAGTAGTGGTACGGGTAGAAGGGGTGATGGTAGTACTGGTACGGGGAGTAGGGGTGACTAGTACTGGTACGGGTAGTAGGGGGGACTAGTACTTGTACGGGTAGTAGGGGTGACTATAGTACTGGTACGGGTAGTAGGGGTGACTATAGTACTGGTATGGGTAGATGGGGTGATGGTAAAGACATCAGTTAAGTGACGGTAGTAGTGGTACGGGAGGTAAGGGTGACTGTAGTACGGGTATGGGTAGTAGGGGTGACGGTAGTACTGGTATGGGTAGTAGGGGTGACTGTACTACTGGTATCAGTAGTAAGGGTGATGGTAGTACTGGTACGGGTAGTAGGGGTGACGGTAGTACTGGTATGGGTAGTAGGGGTGACTGTACTACTGGTATCAGTAGTAAGGGTGATGGTAGTACTGGTACGGGTAGTAGGGGTGACGGTAGTACTGGTACGGGGAGTAGGGGTGACGGTAGTACTGGTATCAGTAGTAAGGGTGATGATAGTACTGGTACAGGTAGTAGGGGTGACTGTAGTACTGGTAGTAGGGGTGATGCTAGAACTGGTATGGGTGACTGTAGTACTGGTATGGGTAGTAGGGGTGACGGTAGTACTGGTATGGGTAGTAGGGGTGACGGTAGTACTGGTATGGGTAGGGGTGATGGAGGTGGTAGTAATGATGGTAGTGAAAGTGATGATGATGATGGTAGTGATAGTAATGATGATGATGGTAGTGGTAGTAATGATGATGACGGTAGTGATAGTAGTGATGGTAGTGGTAGTAATGATGATGACGGTAGTGATGGTGATGGTAGTAATGATGACTGTAGTGATGGTGATGGTAGTAATGATGATGATGGTAGTGATAGTACTGATGGTAGTGATAGTAATAATGATGATGGTAGTGGTAGTAATGATGATGACGGTAGTGATAGTAGTGATGGTAGTGATGATGACTGTAGTGATGGTGATGGTAGTAATGATGATGATGGTAGTGATAGTACTGATGGTAGTGATAGTAATGATGATGGTGGTAGTGGTGTAATGATGATGACGGTAGTGATGATGATGGTAGTGATAGTACTGATGGTAGTGATAGTAATGATGATGGTGGTAGTGGTAGTAATGATGATGATGACGGTAGTGATAGTAGTGATGGTAGTGGTAGTAATGATGACGGTAGTGATAGTAGTGATGATGACGGTAGTGATAGTAATGATGATGACGGTAGTGATAGTAATGATGATAGTGATAGTAATGATGATGACGGTAGTGATAGTGATAGTAATGATGATGACGGTAGTGATAGTGGTGATGATAGTGATAGTAATAGTAATGATGATGACGGTAGTGATAGTGGTGATGATGACGGTAGTGATAGTAATGATGATGACGGTAGTGATAGTAATAATGATGGCAGTAGTGATAGTACTGATGGTAGTGATAGTACTGATGGTAGTGATAGTAATGATGATGCCGGTAGTGATAGTAATGATGATGCCGGTAGTGATAGTAATGATGATGCCGGTAATGATAGTAATGATGATGCCGGTAATGATAGTAATGATGATGCCGGTAGTGATAGTAATGATGATGATGGTAGTGATAGTAATGATGATGATGGTAGTGATAGTAATGATGATGATGGTAGTGGTAGTAATGATGATGCCGGTAGTGATAGTAGTGATAGTAATGATGATGATGTTAGTGATAGTACTGATGGTAGTGATAGTAATGATGATGGTGGTAGTGGTAGTAATGATGATGACGGTAGTGATGATGATGGTAGTGATAGTACTGATGGTAGTGATAGTAATGATGATGGTGGTAGTGGTAGTAATGATGATGACGGTAGTGATAGTACTGATGGTAGTGATAGTGGTAGTAATGATGATGACGGTAGTGATAGTAGTGATGGTAGTGGTAGTAATGATGACGGTGGTGATAGTACTGATGGTAGTGATAGTAATGATGATGACGGTAGTGATGATGACGGTAGTGATAGTAATGATGATGACGGTAGTGATAGTAATGATGGTAGTGATGATGGTGGTAGTGGTAGTAATGATGATGATGGTAGTGATAGTACTGATGGTAGTGATAGTAATAATGATGATGGTAGTGGTAGTAATGATGATGACGGTAGTGATAGTACTGATGGTAGTGGTAGTAATGATGATGACGGTAGTGATGGTGATGATGATGATGGTAGTGATAGTAATGATGATGGTGGTAGTGGTAGTAATGATGATGACGGTAGTGATAGTAGTGATGATGACGGTAGTGATGATGGTAGTGATAGTAATGATGATGCCGGTAGTGATAGTAATGATGTTAGTGATAGTAATGATGATGGTAGTGGTA
This sequence comes from Oncorhynchus tshawytscha, assembly GCF_018296145.1. Taxonomy (NCBI): domain Eukaryota; kingdom Metazoa; phylum Chordata; class Actinopteri; order Salmoniformes; family Salmonidae; genus Oncorhynchus; species Oncorhynchus tshawytscha. The sequence continues at coordinate 52,915,050 of NC_056458.1, read as the reverse complement.
GTAATGATGATGCCGGTAGTGATAGTAATGATGATGCCGGTAGTGATAGTAATGATGATGCCGGTAATGATAGTAATGATGATGACGGTAGTGATAGTAATGATGATGCCGGTAGTGATAGTAATGATGTTAGTGATAGTAATACTGATGGTGGTAGTGGTAGTAATGATGATGATGGTAGTGATAGTACTGATGGTAGTGGTAGTAATGATGATGACGGTAGTGATAGTAATGATGATGACGGTAGTGATAGCAATGATGATGACGGTAGTGATAGTACTGATGGTAGTGGTAGTAATGATGATGCCGGTAGTGATAGTAATGATGGTGACATGAGTGATAGTAATGATGATGACGGTAGTGATAGTAATGATGATGACGGTAGTGATAGTAATGATGATGCCGGTAGTGATAGTAATGATGATGCCGGTAGTGATAGTAATGATGATGCCGGTAATGATAGTAATGATGATGACGGTAGTGATAGTAATGATGATGACGGTAGTGATAGTAATGATGATTAGTGATAGTAATGACTGATGACGGTAGTGGTAGTAATGATGATGAGTGGTAGTAATGATGATGGTAGTGGTAGTAATGATGATGACCATAGTGATAGTAATGATGGTGACCATAGTGATGAATGATGATGGTAGTGGTAGTAATAGATGATGGTAGTGGTAGTAATGATGATGCCGGTAGTGATAGTAATGATGGTGACATGAGTGATAGTAATGATGATGACGGTAGTGATAGTAATGATGATGACGGTAGTGATAGTAATGATGATGACGGTAGTGGTAGTAATGATGATGGTAGTGGTAGTAATGATGATGGTAGTGATAGTAATGATGGTGACCATAGTGATAGTAATGATGGTGATGGTAGTAATGATGGTAGTGATGATGATGATGGTGGTAGTGGTAGTAATGATGATGGTAGTTGTAGTACTGATGTAATGGTGAGGATGCCAGTTATAAGTTAGTTATATTTTAATGGTTAGCCTTTTATATGCATTATATTGGGGCGGCAGGTAGACTAGTGGTTAGAGCGTTGGACTAGCAACCAGAAGGTTGCAAGATTGAATTCCCGCGCTGATAAGGTACAAATCTGTTGTTCTGCCCCTGAACAGGCAGTTAACCCACTGTTCCTAGGCCGTCATTGAAAATAAGAATTTGTTCTTAACTGACTTGCCTAGTTAAATAAAAAAATAAAAAACAAATATTTCTACTGTTGACTGTTACAATTGTATTGTATTAATTTATTTAACTTAATTACTATTTTATATTATTCTTCTTCTTTATTTTAATACAATGTATATTGTATACATTGTTGCTATGGCAATAATGACAATGTTTTTCATGCCAATAAAGCAGCTTGAAATTGAGTGCCTGCCAAGGAACGAGCAGGATAGAGGGTACATACAGGTAGCTGTGTGAAGGATTGTGGCAGGATAGAGGGTACCTACAGGTAGCTGTGTGAAGGATTGTGGCAGGATAGAGGGTACCTACAGGTAGCTGTGTGAAGGATTGTGGCAGGATAGAGGGTACCTACAGGTAGCTGTGTGAAGGCCTGTGGCAGGATAGAGGGTACCTTCAGGTAGCTGTGTGAAGGCCTGTGGCAGGATAGAGGGTACCTACAGGTAGCTGTGTGAAGGATTGTGGCAGGATAGAGGGTACCTACAGGTAGCTGTGTGAAGGCCTGTGGCAGGATAGAGGGTACCTACAGGTAGCTGTGTGAAGGCCTGTGGCAGGATAGAGGAGAGGGTGTCACAGGCGCTGGTCTGTAGAGTAGGATGCTGATGACTCTGAAGAGCTCCGTTCAGCGGACCACTCAATACATCCACCCAGAACTGGACCACCTGCAGCACACACGCAATTAGACACGTTAGACAGACAGAGAGTTTAGAACGACAGACAGTTTAGACAGCTTAGACAGACAGGCTAGACAGGCAGACAGGTTAGCCAGACAGACAGGTTAGCCAGACACATACTGTCCACATACTTTTGGTCATGCATGTGGTAGTGTGTAATAATGTATTATTCTATTGTATGTGATTGGACAGGCAGCAGCTACTCTTCCTGGGGTTTATTATGGATCCCCATTAGTTCCTGCCAAGGCAGCAGCTATTCTTCCTAGGGTTTATTAGGGATGCCCATTAGTTCCTGCCAAGGCAGCAGCTACTCTTCCTGGGGTTTATTATGGATCCCCATTAGTTCCTGCCAAGGCAGCAGCTATTCTACCTGGGGTTTATTAGGGATCCCCATTAGTTCCTGCCAAGGCAGCAGCTATTCTTCCTGGGGTCCAATCACATACAACATAATACAGTATTACTCTACCATAACATACACTGCATCACCAAAAGTATATGGACAACTGCTAGTTGAACATCTCATTCCAAAATCATGGCCATTAACATGGAGTTGGTCCACCCCCCCCCTCTGCTGCTGTAACAGCCTCCACTCTTCTGGGAAGGCTTTCCACTATATGTTGGAACATTGCTGCAGGGACTTCCATTCAGCCATAAGAGCATTAGTGAGGTCGGTCACTGATGTTGGGCGATTAGTCCTGGCTCGCAGTCAGCTTTCCAATTCATCCCAAAGGTGTTCGATGAGGTTGAAGTCAGGGCTCTGTGCAGGCAGTCAAGTTCTTCCACAACGATCTCGACAAAACAATATATAGACCTCACTTTGTGCACGGGGGCATTGTCATGCTGAAACAGGAACAGGCCTTCCCCATACTGTGGAAGCAGAGAATCATCTGGAATGTTATTGTATGCTGTAGCCTTAAGATTTTCCTTCCCTTGAACGAAGGGGCCTAGCCCGAACCAAAAACAGCCCATGACCCCTATTCCTCCCCCACCAAACTTTACAGTTGGCACTATGCCAAGCGTGATTCATCACTCCACAGATCTCGTTTCCATTGCTCCAGAGTCCAACAGCGGCGAGCTTTACACCACTCCAGCCAACGCTTGGCATTGCGCATGGTGATCTTAGGCCATGGAAACCCATTTCAAGAAGCACCCGATGAAGTCTAACACAGACCCCACAATCTTTTAAAAATGTTTTTCTCTCAGCCAAACATCAGTCATTTATGTAAGTGCTGTGCTTGTTGAGTGTCCTTCCCTATAAGTGTGCTGAAAGTCTGTTGTTTAATGTGAAATAGCTTTGTATCTGGTCAAATTAAGGGTTGGTAACAGGCTGATTGGTCAGCTATTTGAGCCAGTAAATGATTCTTTGCTATTCTTGGGTAGTGAAATTACTTGCTTTTCCTCCAGACCTGAGGGAACAGACAGACAGTTGTGGCAGAGGGCCAGACAGAGGTGTACCTGTGAGATGGGGACCCTGCAGCTCTCTGACTGGCTGTTGTCTGGTCTGTACTGTTGGATGATACCTGTCCCCAACTCCTCTAGTAACTACGGAGAGAGATGTTATGTTTGTCTCGTTATTCCACATGATTCAATAAATTAAACAAACTGCACATTGATGAGTGTGTGTCACCTTGGCTCCGTGTAGTTGAATGGAGGGGTCTGTCTCTCGGAGGCAACGTGCGCTCACCTGCCCCAGCTCACAGAGACACGCCTGGCACAGAGGGAAGTAACCACGCACCAGGTGGGCTAGCACCTAACAGTCACACACACAGGTTTCCATTAGCCGGTAAATGCTTGCTTTCGGGCCGTTCTCAAAAAAATGAAAAGCCAATCAAATAAAATTGTCCCAAGAAATAATACAAAATAATACTTTTTATTCAGCGGTTGTGCTCTAACTTCCAAGGTTAATATTCTTCACAGATAATACATTATCACGCTGCTGGGACATTACTGTCAGTTTGTATTCTAATCACAGCCCCGGCTGTCAGTTTGTATTCTAATCACAGCCCCGGCTGTCAGTTTGTATTCTAATTCTAATCACAGCCCCGGCTGTCAGTTTGTATTCTAATCACAGCCCCGGCTGTCAGTTTGTATTCTAATTCTAATCACAGCCCCGGCTGTCAGTTTGTATTCTAATTCTAATCACAGCCCCGGCTGTCAGTTTGTATTCTAAATCACAGCCCCGTCTGTCAGTTTGTATTCTAAATCACAGCCCCGTCTGTCAGTTTGTATTCTAATCACAGCCCCGTCTGTCAGTTTGTATTCTAATCACAGCCCCGTCTGTCAGTTTGTATTCTAATCACAGCCCCGTCTGTCAGTTTGTATTCTAATCACAGCCCCGTCTGTCAGTTTGTATTCTAATCACAGCCCCGTCTGTCAGTTTGTATTCTAATCACAGCCCCGTCTGTCAGTTTGTATTCTAATCACAGCCCCGTCTGTCAGTTTGTATTCTAATCACAGCCCCGTCTGTCAGTTTGTATTCTAATCACAGCCCCGTCTGTCAGTTTGTATTCTAATCACAGCCCCGTCTGTCAGTTTGTATTCTAATCACAGCCCCGTCTGTCAGTTTGTATTCTAATCACAGCCCCGTCTGTCAGTTTGTATTCTAATCACAGCCCCGGCTGTCAGTTTGTATTCTAATCACAGCCCCGTCTGTCAGTTTGTATTCTAATCACAGCCCCGTCTGTCAGTTTGTATTCTAATCACAGCCCCGTCTGTCAGTTTGTATTCTAATCACAGCCCCGTCTGTCAGTTTGTATTCTAATCACAGCCCCGGCTGTCAGTTTGTATTCTAATCACAGCCCGGCTGTCAGTTTGTAAATCACAGCCCCGTCTGTCAGTTTGTATTCTAATCACAGCCCCGTCTGTCAGTTTGTATTCTAATCACAGCCCCGTCTGTCAGTTTGTATTCTAATCAAGCCCCGTCTGTCAGTTTGTATTCCTAAATCACAGCCCCGTCTGTCAGTTTGTATTCTAAATCACAGCCCCGTCTGTCAGTTTGTATTCTAAATCACAGCCCCGTCTGTCAGTTTGTATTCTAATCACAGCCCCGTCTGTCAGTTTGTATTCTAATCACAGCCCCGTCTGTCAGTTTGTATTCTAATCACAGCCCCGTCTGTCAGTTTGTATTCTAATCACAGCCCCGTCTGTCAGTTTGTATTCTAATCACAGCCCCGTCTGTCAGTTTGTATTCTAATCATCTGTCAGTTTGTATTCTAATCACAGCCCCGTCTGTCAGTTTGTATTCTAATCACAGCCCCGTCTGTCAGTTTGTATTCTAATCACAGCCCCGTCTGTCAGTTTGTATTCTAATCACAGCCCCGGCTGTCAGTTTGTATTCTAAATCACAGCCCCGTCTGTCAGTTTGTATTCTAATCACAGCCCCGTCTGTCAGTTTGTATTCTAATCACAGCCCCGTCTGTCAGTTTGTATTCTAATCACAGCCCCGTCTGTCAGTTTGTATTCTAATCACAGCCCCGTCTGTCAGTTTGTATTCTAATCACAGCCCCGTCTGTCAGTTTGTATTCTAAATCACAGCCCCGTCTGTCAGTTTGTATTCTAAATCACAGCCCCGTCTGTCAGTTTGTATTCTAAATCACAGCCCCGTCTGTCAGTTTGTATTCTAAATCACAGCCCCGGCTGTCAGTTTGTATTCTAATCACAGCCCCGGCTGTCAGTTTGTATTCTAATTCTAATCACAGCCCCGGCTGTCAGTTTGTATTCTAAATCACAGCCCCGTCTGTCAGTTTGTATTCTAAATCACAGCCCCGTCTGTCAGTTTGTATTCTAAATCACAGCCCCGTCTGTCAGTTTTGTATTCTAATCACAGCCCCATCTGAGTGACGGAAGGAGCTGGTAATCCTGGTTGAGAGTGACGGAAGGAGCTGGTACTCCTGGTTGAGAATGACAGAAGGAGCTGGTACTCCTGGTTGAGAATGACAGAAGGAGCTGGTACTCCTGGTTGAGAATGACAGAAGGAGCTGGTACTCCTGGTTGAGAATGACAGAAGGAGCTGGTACTCCTGGTTGAGAGTGACAGAAGGAGCTGGTACTCCTGGCTGAGAGTGACGGTAGGAGCTGGTAATCGGGGCGGCAGGGTAGCCTAGTGGTTAGAGCTAGTAACCGGAAGGTTGCAAGTTCAAAACCCCCGAGCTGACAAGGTACAAATCTGTCGTTCTGCCCCTGAACAGGCAGTTAACCCACTGTTCCTAGGCCGTCATTGAAAATAAGAATTTGTTCTTAACTGACTTGCCTAGTTAAATAAAGGTAAAATAAAAAAAATCCTGGCTGAGAGTGACGGTAGGAGCTGGTAATCCTGGCTGAGAGTGACGGTAGGAGCTGGTAATCCTGGTTGAAAGTGACGGTAGGAGCTAGTACTCTCTAGTTGGTTTTCATTTGCGATGGATAGTTGATTGAACCAGGCTTGGAAACAGAAAGCCAAACCACTGAACAAAGGATGTGTAAAATATGGTTGATTTTCTTTTATTGACCTGATAATTTATTTAATCTCCTCATGAAATACAGGCGGTGTCATTTTTGTATATCTGTTGTGTGTTTGCAGTCCAGGAGCATTTGGAGTCAGTTATAGTTCCAAGATATTTGTACTGCTCAATTGATTCTATCTGTTCTGAGACCATGTGGATAGGTCTGGTGTCGTCTTTTTTAGTTCGGAAGTTTGTTATTTCCTGGGTTTTTTCACGTTAAGAAAGAGTCTGTTTTGCTTGCACCACTGGGTGAAGTGTGTTAATCAATCAATCAAATATATTTATAAAGCCCGTTTTACATCAGCCGATGTCACAAAGTGCTATACAGAAAGACAGCTAGGAAAAACTCCCTATAAAAAGGCAGGAACCTAGTAAGAAACCTAGAGAGGAACCAGGCTCTGAGGGGTGGCCAGTCCTCGCCAGCATCCCTGTGCCCCGACGAATTAGGCTGTTCTGAGGGCAAGGGGGGGTCCCCCCCGGGGGGGTCCCCCCCCCCAACCCTCACGTATATCACACGACCCCAAGATAGTTCACACTATAAACAGAACATTTATTAAGATCACCCAATAGAACTGTAGAAAGAGTGAGACATCATTTTAGGAAACGAGTGCTTCATAAAAGCACTGGCCTCATTTCACAGAAGCATTGGAAAATAAACTTTCTTTCAATGAACCAGACTTTATTTTTTGAGACTTCTTCTAGGCTAAATGGGATAACCCACTACTGTAAGGCCCTTACTATTGAGTTTGGGGAGCAGTCCCTAGCTCAGTGGAGGGGCAAGAAATAACGGAACTGCCATTGGGTAGACAGGGACTAGTTTAGTCGTTAATCCTGCAGGGGTGGTATTTTAGCTCTGACGCTAGCTAGCTACAAACTAACCATCTACTGACGCTAGCTAGCTACAAACTAACCATCTACTGACGCTAGTTAGCTACAAACTAACCATCTACTGACGCTAGCTAGCTACAAACTAACCATCTACTGACGCTAGCTAGCTACAAACTAACCATCTACTGACGCTAGCTAGCTACAAACTAACCATCTACTGACGCTAGCTAGCTACAAACTAATCATCTACTGAGGCTAGCCAGCGACGAACTAATCATCTACTGATGCTAGCTACAAACTAAATCATCTACTGTGGCTAGCTAGCTACGAACTAACCATCTACTGACGCAAGTTAGCTACAAACTAACCATCTACTGACGCTAGTTAGCTACAAACGAACCATCTACTGACGCTAGCCAGCTACGAACTAATCATCTACTGACGCTAGCTAGCTACAATCTAACAATCTACTGATGCTAGCTAGCTACAAACTAACCATCTACTGACGCTAAATAGGCGAAATGTCTTTCTGACCTGTAAGGCCTCCAGGCGGACTGGCGAGGGCTCTAGAGCTGTAGCCCCTCCTCCTCCTGGACCCTCGCTGTCTGATTGGTCGTCTTTGGGTTGAGTGACAAGCGACACACACAGCTGCAGCAGCCAGGGCACGCCTGGCTCCTCCTCTCCTGGAGTATGTGAGCCCCGAGGTGTGTGTGAGTTGTGGTATTTGTGGGAGGGTGGAGTGTGAGGTGAGGAAAAGCCCTCCCTCTGCCTCCAGCTCAGCCCAGTCTCCTGAGAGGTGTGTGTAAGGAGTAGCTGTACCTCAGAAAGAGGGGCTTGGGACGACACCAACGCTCCATACAGTGTCAGAACAGACACCCGCACGTTCACGTCTAGGAGAGAACACAAAGTCTGTAAGAACACACAGACTGGTGCCAGAGGTAGGTGTGTGTGTGTGTGTGTGTGTGTGTGTGTGTGTGTGTGTGCTGTGTGTACCTCTGTGTCGGAGGTAGGGTTGTATCTGTCTCCACAGCGGGCTGAGCAGGCCGGGTCTCAGGCGGTTATAGGGAGCATTACACACCAGGTGAGCCAGGCACTGAAACACACACAGGTCAAACGGTCACAGATTATCAGTGTGGTGTAATGTGTGAGACTCACCTTGATGATCTGAGTGAGTGAGTGAGTCACCTTGATGATCTGAGTGAGTGAGTGAGTCACCTTGATGATCTGAGTGAGTGAGTGAGTCACCTTGATGATCTGAGTGAGCGTGTGAGCAGAGGCCTCGGCCAGCAGAGCGAGGGAGAGCGAGCGGTGAAGCTCGCGGACGGCGGTGGCGAGGGAGAAGGAGAATGGAGTGTACGAGGTTCTGGCTGGAGCCAAGTCTTCAGCCACGCCCAGGAACTGACGAGAACCATCTAGCAATGCAGACACCACCTGGAGTGCACACGCACGCACCTGGAGGGAGAGAGACCAGCATTACACAAACACGCACCTGGATGGAGAGAGAGACCAGCGTCTCACACGCGCACCTGGAGGGAGAGAGAGACCAGCGTCTCACACGCGCACCTGGAGGGAGAGAGAGACCAGCGTCTCACACACGCGCACCTGGAGGGAGAGAGAGACCAGCGTCTCACACACGCGCACCTGGAGGGAGAGAGAGACCAGCGTCTCACACACGCGCACCTGGAGGGAGAGAGAGACCAGCGTCTCACACACGCGCACCTGAGGAGAGAGAGACCAGCGTCTCACACACGCGCACCTGGAGGGAGAGAGAGACCAGCGTCTCACACACGCGCACCTGGAGGGAGAGAGAGACCAGCGTCTCACACACGCGCACCTGGAGGGAGAGAGAGACCAGCGTCTCACACACGCGCACCTGGAGGGAGAGAGAGACCAGCGTCTCACACACGCGCACCTGGAGGGAGAGAGACCAGCGTCTCACACACGCGCACCTGGAGGGAGAGAGAGACCAGCGTCTCACACACGCGCACCTGGAGGGAGAGAGAGACCAGCGTCTCTCACACGCGCACCTGGAGGGAGTGAGAGACCAGCGTCTCACACACGCGCACCTGGAAGGAGAGAGAGACCAGCGTCTCTCACACGCACCTGGAGGGAGTGAGAGACCAGCGTCTCACACACGCGCACCTGGAGGGAGAGAGAGACCAGCGTCTCACACACGCGCACCTGGAGGGAGAGAGAGACCAGCGTCTCACACACGCGCACCTGGAGGGAGAGAGAGACCAGCGTCTCACACCCGCGCACCTGGAGGGAGAGAGAGACCAGCGTCTCACACCCGCGCACCTGGAGGGAGAGAGAGACCAGCGACTCACACCCGCGCACCTGGAGGGAGAGAGACCAGCGTCTCACACCCGCGCACCTGGAGGGAGAGAGAGACCAGCGTCTCACACCCGCGCACCTGGAGGAGAGAGAGACCAGCGTCTCACACCCGCGCACCTGGAGGGAGAGAGAGACCAGCGTCTCACACCACCTGGAGGGAGAGAGAGACCAGCGTCTCACACCCGCGCACCTGGAGGGAGAGAGAGACCAGCGTCTCACACCCGCGCACCTGGAGGGAGAGAGAGACCAGCGTCTCACACCCGCACCTGGAGGGAGAGAGAGACCAGCGTCTCACACCCGCGCACCTGGAGGGAGAGAGAGACCAGCGTCTCACACCCGCACACCTGGAGGGAGAGAGACCAGCGTCTCACACCCGCACCTGGAGGAGAGAGAGACCAGCGTCTCACACACGCGCACCTGGAGGGAGAGAGAGACCAGCGTCTCACACACGCGCACCTGGAGGGAGAGAGAGACCAGCGTCTCACACACGAGCACCTGGCGGGAGAGACCAGCGTCTCACACACGCGCACCTGGAGGGAGAGAGAGACCAGCGTCTCACACACGCGCACCTGGAGGGAGAGAGACCAGCGTCTCACACACGCGCACCTGGAGGGAGAGAGAGACCAGCGTCTCACACACGCGCACCTGGAGGGAGAGAGACCAGCGTCTCACACACGCGCACCTGGAGGAGAGAGACCAGCGTCTCACACACGCGCACCTGGAGGGAGAGCGAGACCAGCGTCTCACACACGCGCACCTGGAGGGAGAGCGAGACCAGCGTCTCACACACGCGCACCTGGAGGGAGAGCGAGACCAGCGTCTCACACACGCGCACCTGGAGGGAGAGCGAGACCAGCGTCTCACACACGCGCACCTGGAGGGAGCGAGACCAGCGTCTCACACACGCGCGCCTGGAGGGAGAGAGAGACCAGCGTCTCACACACGCGCCTGGAGGGAGACCAGCGTCTCACACACGCGCCTGGAGGGAGAGAGAGACCAGCGTCTCACACACGCGCCTGGAGGGAGAGAGACCAGCGTCTCACACACGCGCCTGGAGGAGAGAGACCAGCGTCTCACACACGCGCCTGGAGGAGAGAGAGACCAGCGTCTCACACACGCGCCTGGAGGGAGAGAGAGACCAGCGTCTCACACACGCGCCTGGAGGGAGAGAGAGACCAGCGTCTCACACACGCGCCTGGAGGGAGAGAGAGACCAGCGTCTCACACACGCGCCTGGAGGGAGAGAGAGACCAGCGTCTCACACACGCGCCTGGAGGGAGAGAGAGACCAGCGTCTCACACACGCGCCTGGAGGAGAGAGAGACCAGCGTCTCACACACGCGCCTGGAGGGAGAGAGAGACCAGCGTCTCACACACGCGCCTGGAGGGAGAGAGAGACCAGCGTCTCACACACGCGCCTGGAGGGAGAGAGAGACAGCGTCTCACACACGCGCCTGGAGGGAGAGAGACCAGCGTCTCACACACGCGCCTGGAGGGAGAGAGACCAGCGTCTCACACACGCGCCTGGAGGGAGAGAGACCAGCGTCTCACACACGCGCCTGGAGGGAGAGAGAGACCAGCGTCTCACACACCCTAGAGGGAGAGAGAGACCAGCGTCTCACACACACCTAGAGGGAGAGAGAGACCAGCGTCTCACACACACCTAGAGGGAGAGAGAGACCAGCGTCTCACACACACACCTGGAGGGGGAGAGAGACCAGCGTCTCACACACACCTGGAGGGAGAGAGACCAGCGTCTCACACACACACCTGGAGGGAGAGAGACCAGCGTCTCACACACCTAGAGGGAGAGAGACCAGCGTCTCACACACCTAGAGGGAGAGAGACCAGCGTCTCACACACACACCTGGAGGGAGAGAGACCAGCGTCTCACACACACACACCTGGAGGGAGAGAGACCAGCGTCCCACACACACACCTAGAGGGAGAGAGACCAGCGTCCCACACACACACCTAGAGGGAGAGACCAGCGTCTCACACACACACCTGGAGGGAGAGAGACCAGCGTCCCACACACACACACCTAGAGGGAGAGCGAGACCAGCGTCTCACACACGCGCACCTGGAGGGAGAGCGAGACCAGCGTCTCACACACGCGCCTGGAGGGAGAGAGAGACCAGCGTCTCACACACGCGCCTGGAGGGAGAGAGACCAGCGTCTCACACACGCGCCTGGAGGGAGAGAGAGACCAGCGTCTCACACACGCGCCTGGAGGGAGAGAGAGACCAGCGTCTCACACACGCGCCTGGAGGGAGAGAGAGACCAGCGTCTCACACACGCGCCTGGAGGGAGAGAGACCAGCGTCTCACACACGCGCCTGGAGGGAGAGAGAGACCAGCGTCTCACACACGCGCCTGGAGGGAGAGAGAGACCAGCGTCTCACACACGCGCCTGGAGGGAGAGAGAGACCAGCGTCTCACACACGCGCCTGGAGGGAGAGAGACCAGCGTCTCACACACGCGCCTGGAGGGAGAGAGAGACAGCGTCTCACACACGCGCCTGGAGGGAGAGAGACCAGCGTCTCACACACGCGCCTGGAGGGAGAGAGACCAGCGTCTCACACACGCGCCTGGAGGGAGAGAGAGACCAGCGTCTCACACACGCGCCTGGAGGGAGAGACCAGCGTCTCACACACGCGCCTGGAGGGAGAGAGACCAGCGTCTCACACACGCGCCTGGAGGGAGAGAGAGACCAGCGTCTCACACACGCGCCTGGAGGGAGAGAGAGACCAGCGTCTCACACACGCGCCTGGAGGGAGAGAGAGACCAGCGTCTCACACACGCGCCTGGAGGGAGAGAGAGACCAGCGTCTCACACACGCGCCTGGAGGGAGAGAGACCAGCGTCTCACACACGCGCCTGGAGGGAGAGAGAGACCAGCGTCTCACACACGCGCCTGGAGGGAGAGAGAGACCAGCGTCTCACACACGCGCCTGGAGGGAGAGAGAGACCAGCGTCTCAGCGCCTGGAGGGAGAGAGACCAGCGTCTCACACACGCGCCTGGAGGGGAGAGAGACCAGCGTCTCACACACGCGCCTGGAGGGAGAGAGAGACCAGCGTCTCACACACGCGCCTGGAGGGAGACAGAGACCAGCGTCTCACACACGCGCCTGGAGGGAGACAGAGACCAGCGTCTCACACAGGCGCCTGGAGGGAGAGACCAGCGTCTCACACACACCTAGAGGGAGAGAGAGACCAGCGTCTCACACACGCACCTGGAGGGAGAGAGAGACCAGCGTCTCACACACGCGCCTGGAGGGAGAGAGAGACCAGCGTCTCACACATGCGCCTGGAGGGAGAGAGAGACCAGCGTCTCACACACGCGCCTGGAGGGAGAGAGAGACCAGCGTCTCACACACGCGCCTGGAGGGAGAGAGAGACCAGCGTCTCACACACGCGCCTGGAGGGAGAGAGAGACCAGCGTCTCACACACGCGCCTGGAGGGAGAGAGAGACCAGCGTCTCACACACGCGCCTGGAGGGAGAGAGAGACCAGCGTCTCACACACGCGCCTGGAGGGAGAGACCAGCGTCTCACACACGCGCCTGGAGGGAGAGAGACCAGCGTCTCACACACGCACCTGGAGGGAGAGAGACCAGCGTCTCACACACACACCTGGAGGGAGAGAGACCAGCGTCTCACACACACACCTGGAGGGAGAGAGAGACCAGCGTCTCACACACACCTAGAGGGAGAGAGAGACCAGCGTCTCACACACACCTAGAGGGAGAGAGAGACCAGCGTCTCACACACACACACCTGGAGGGGGAGAGAGACCAGCGTCTCACACACACCTGGAGGGAGAGAGACCAGCGTCTCACACACACACCTGGAGGGAGAGAGACCAGCGTCTCACACACACCTAGAGGGAGAGAGACCAGCGTCTCACACACACACCTGGAGGAGAGAGACCAGCGTCTCACACACACACCTGGAGGGAGAGAGACCAGCGTCCCACACACACCCTAGAGGGAGAGAGACCAGCGTCCCACACACACACCTAGAGGGAGAGAGACCAGCGTCCCACACACACCTAGAGGGAGAGAGACCAGCGTCTCACACACACACACCTAGAGGGAGAGAGACCAGCGTCTCACACACACACACCTGGAAGTTTAGAGACCAGCCTCACACAAACACACATCTGGAGGGAGAGACCAGGGTTATTTTCAGGTGTGTGTACCTACCTTGGGTGAGGGGTCCTTCAGTACTACAGTGAGCAGTGTGAGAGGAGGAGGTCCACCAATGGGAGCCTCCGGTATGAACGACGACCAATAGCCATACAGCGTCCTTTTTTCAACTGCCTTCACCACGGCTAGGAGACACAGCAACACACCCTGCCGCACCCTGCCATGGAACAACCTGGTGGGAGAGAAAACACACACACATTACCACACACACACACCCTGCCATGGAACAACCTGGTGGGAGAGAACACACACACACACATATATTACCACACACACACACAGAGAGAGAGAGAACAGGACAATGCATTACCTCAGTTTACTGTGAGCTGCTCCCTCAGGATCAGAGAACTCTGAATCAGAACTGCTCCTCTTCCATAACGGATAGAGAGACGGAACGCCTGGAGAAGGAAGTACCGAGGTCTTAGACCAGGCCTCCCCTCCTCTTCCTCCTCTCTGGAGCCTGGGTTCTGCCTCTCTCTCCTCATCCTCCCCTCCTCCTTTCCTCCCCCGTCCTCGAGACTTCTTCTTCTTATTCTACAGAGAGAAAGAAAGAGAAGGGGGGAGAGTATGAGAAGGAGGGAGAGGGGAGGGGAGAAAGAGGAGAGACAGAGAGAAGGGGAAAGAGGTGAGAAAGAGGAGAGACAGAGAGAAGGGGGAGAGGTGAGAAAGAGGAGAGACAGAGAGAGGAGGAGAAAGGGAGAGGTGAGAAAGAGGAGAGACAGAGAGAAGGGGGAGAGGTGAGAAAGAGGAGAGACAGAGAGAAGGGGGAGAGGGGAGAAAGAGGAGAGACAGAGAGAAGGGGAGAAAGAGGAGAGACAGAGAGAAGGGGAGAAAGAGGAGAGACGGAGAGAAAGGGAGAGAAAGAAAGAGGAGAGACAGAGAGAAGGGGAGAAAGGGGAGAAAGAGGAGAGAGAGAGAGAGAAGGGGAGAGGGGAGAAGAGGAGAGACAGAGAGAAGGGGAGAGGGAGAAAGAGGAGAGACAGAGAGAAGGGGAGAAAGAGGAGAGAGAGAGAAGGGGAGAAAGAGGAGAGACGGGGAGAAGGGGAGAAAGGGAGAAAGAGAAGGGGAGAAAGAGGAGAGAAGGGGAGAAGGGGAGAAAGGAGAGAAAGAGGAGAGAAGAAGGGGAGAAAAGAGGAGAGACAGAGAGAGAGGGGAGAAAGAGGAGAGAGAGAAGGGGAGAAAGAGGAGAGACGGAGAGAAGGGAGAGAGAAAGAGGAGAGACGGGGAGAGGGAGAAAAGAGGAGAGACAGAAAAGGGGAGAAAGAGACGGGGAGAGACAGAGAGAGAAGGGGAGAAAGAGGAGAGACAGAGAGAAGGGGAGAAAGAGGAGAGACGGGGAGAAGGGGAGAAAGAGGAGAGACGGGGAGAAGGGGAGAAAGAGGAGAGACGGAGAGAAGGGGAGAAAGAGGAGAGACAGAAAGGGAGAGGGGAGAAAGAGAGAGAGAGGGGGAGAAAGAGGAGAGACAGAGAAAGGGGAGAAAGAGGAGAGACGGGGAGAAGGGGAGAAAGAGGAGAGACGGGGAGAAGGGGAGAAAGAGGAGAGACGGGGAGAAAGAGGAGAGACGGGAAAGAAAGAGGAGAAAGAGGAGAAAGAGGAGAGAGACGGGGAGAAAGAGGAGAGACGGAGGGGAGAAAGAGGAGAGACGGGGAGAAGGGGAGAAAGAGGAGAGACGGGGAGAAAGAGGAGAGAAGGGGAGAGGGAGAGAAGGGGAGAAAGAGGAGAGACGGAGAGAAGGGGAGAAAGAGGAGAGACGGGGAGAAGGGAGAAAGAGGAGAGACGGGGAGAAAGAGAGAAGGGGAGAAAGAGGAGAGAGAGAGAAGGGAGAAAGAGGAGAGACGGGGAAAGAGGGAGAAAGAGGAGAGACGGGGAGAAGAGGAGAAAGAGGAGAGACGGAGAGAAGGGGAGAAAGAGGAGAGACGGAGAGAAGGGGAGAAAGAGGAGAGACGGGGAGAAGGGGAGAAAGAGGAGAGACGGGGAAAAAAGAGAGAGAGGGGAGAAAGAGAAAGAGGAGAGACGGAGAGAGGGGAGAAAGAGGAGAGACGGGAGAAGGGGAGAAAGAGGAGAGACGGAGAGAAGGGGAGAAAGAGGAGAGACGGGGAGAAAGAGGGGAGAAAGAGGAGAGACGGAGAGAAAGGGGAGAAAGAGGAGAGACGGGGAGAAGAGGGAGAAAAGAGGAGAGACGGAGAGAAGGGGAGAAAGAGGAGAGACGGGAGAAGGGGAGAAAGAGGAGAGAAGGGGAGAAAGAGGAGAAAGGGGAGAAAGGGAGAAAGAGGAGAAAGGGAGAAGGGGAGAAAGAGGAGAGAAGGAGAGAAGGGGAGAAAGAGGAGAGACGGAGAGAAGGGAGAAAGAGGGAGAAGGGGAGAAAGAGGAGAGACGGAGAGAAGGGGAGAAAGAGGAGAGACGGGGAAAGAGAAAGAGGAGAAAGAGAGAAAGAGGAGAGAAAGAAAGAGGAGAGACGGAGAGAAGGGGAGAAAGAGGAGAGAAGGGAGAAGGGGAAAAGAGGAGAGACGGAGAGAAGGGGAGAAAGAGGAGAGACGGAGAGAAAGGGGAGAAAGAGGAGAGACGGAGAGAAAGGGGAGAGAAAGAGGAGAGACGGGGAGAAGGGGAGAAAGAGGAGAGACGGGGAGAAAGAGGAGAAAGAGAAGAGGAGAGGGGGAGAAAGAGGAGAAAGAGGAGAGACGGGAGAAAGAGAGAAGGGGAGAAAGAGGAGAGACGGGGAGAAAGAGGAGGGAGAAAGAGGAGAGACGGGGAGAAGGGGGAGAAAGAGGAGAGACGGGGAGAAAGGGAGAAAGAGGAGAGACGGGGAGAAGGGGAGAAAGAGGAGAGACGGGGAGAAAGAGGAGAGAAGGGGAGAAAGAGGAGAGAAGGGGAGAAAGAGGAGAGACGGAGAGAAGGGGAGAAAGAGGAGAGACGGGGAGAAGGGGAGAAAGAGGAGAGACGGAGAGAAGGGGAGAAAGAGGAGAGACGGAGAGAAGGGGGAGAAAGAGGAGAGACGGGAGAGAAGGGGAGAGAAGAGGAGAGACGGAGAGAAGGGGAGAAAGAGGAGAGACGGAGAGAAGGGGAGAAAGAGGAGAGACGGAGAGAAAGAGGAGAGACAGGGGAGAGAAGGGGAGAAAGAGGAGAGACGGGGAGAAGGGGAGAAAGAGGAGAGACGGGGAGAAGGGGAGAAAAGAGGAGAGACGGAGAGAAAGGGAGAAAGAGGAGAGACGGGAGAGAAGGGGAGAAAGAGGAGAGACGGGGAGAAGGGGAGAAAGAGGAGAGACGGGGAGAAGGGGAGAAAGAGGAGAGAGAAAGGGGAGAGAAGGGGAGAAAGAGGAGAGACGGGGAGAAGGGGAGAAAGAGGAGAGACGGGGAGAAAGAAGGGGAGAAAGAGGAGAGACGGAGAGAAGGGGAGAAAGAGGAGAGACGGAGAGAGAAGGGGAGAAAGAGGAGAGACGAAAGGGGAGAAAGAGGAGAGACGGAGAGAAGGGGAGAAAGAGGAGAGACGGAGAGAAGGGGAGAAAGAGGAGAGACGGAGAGAAGGGGAGAAAGAGGAGAGACGGAGAGAAAGAGGAGAGACGGGGAAAGAGGCGAGGGTGATTAAATTATTTTAAATCTCCTTTGCTGGGTCAAAGGATGGAAACCAGTTGTGATCCTGCCCTCCAAGATGAAAATGTGGACCTCTGACAGTTCCCATCAGGCCCTCTGGAATAAATCAGACACAGTCTCTTACCCCCGAGGTCTGGGTGGGGGGGTTCTGTGGAGGTTCGGGAGGTTTGGGGGTACTGCAGGTTTCGTACTGAGGCAGGGGAGCGGGGTACAGCACCGACGGCCACTCCACACACACTCCTGGACAACCTTGGAACATGAGCCTCTGTGGACACATCAACACCTGTATGGAGACACTTTCAACCAAACTACTGACATTTTATCAACAATATTTTATGTATCGTTTCTCTTTATAATCAAATAAATTCAATCAACATACAGTTTCAGCCTTGATAAAGATAAGCAAGAAAATCTATGAAATAAACACAAATCAACACAAATCCAGTACCCTCCAGTTTGACCCAGTGTATATTTGACTCCATGTATATTTGACCCAGTATATTTTTGATATATTTGACCCAGTGTATATTTGACCCAGTATATATTTGACCCAGTATATATTTGATTTTTCTGACCCCGTCTATATTTGATTTATCTGACCCAGTGTATATTTTATTTATTTGACCCAGTATATATTTGACCCAGTGTATATTTGATTTATCTGACCCAGTATATATTTGACTCAGTGTATATTTGACCCAGTGTATATTTGATTTAGCTGACCCAGTATATATTTGACCCAGTGTATATTTGATTTATCTGACCCAGTATATTTGACCCAGTGTATATTTGATTTATCTGACCCAGTGTATATTTGACCCAGTGTATATTTCATTTATCTGACCCCGTGTATATTTGATTTATTTGACCCAGTATATATTTGACCCAGTGTATATTTAACTCCGTATATATTTGACCCAGTGTATATTTGATTTATCTGACCCAGTGTATATTTAATCTGACCCAGTATATATTTGACCCAGTGTATATGTGATTTATCTGACCCAGTGTATATTTGATTTATCTGACTCAGTATATATTTGATTTATTTGACCCAGTATATATTTGACCCAGTGTATATTTGTTTATCTGACCCAGTTTATATTTGATTTATTTGACCCAGTGTATATTTGATTTATCTGACCCAGTGTATATTTGATTTATCTGACCCAGTGTATATTTGTTTGTCTGACCCAGTATATATTTGTTTATCTGACCCAGTATATATTTGATTTATTTGACCCAGTGTATATTTGATTTATCTGACCCAGTGTATATTTGACCCAGTGTAAATACAGTAGATGTGTACCTTGAGAACTGCCAATAGAGCTCCCAGTTCCTCCTGTCCTCCAAACCTCCACTTCCCTCCACACAGAGAGGACTGGAGGCCCTTCAATGCTCCCTGGATCACCTACACACACACACACACACACACACACACACACAGAGTTAGTGGAACCCTAACCCCTTCACTGCTCCCTGGACCGACCTGGTCCCCCTGCCTACACGTACATACCGTATCACCTCAACTCCCTGGTCCCCCTGCCTACACGTACATACCGTGTCACCTCAACTCCCTGGTCCCCCTGCCTACACGTAAATGTCTGATGTATAATTAAAAAAATATATATACATAAGTAGGAAGGTCCTAAAAATGGTCAAAAGACTCCAGCCACCCCAGTCAGACTGTTCTCTCTGCTACCGCATGGCAAGCGGTACCGGAGAGCCAAGTCTAGGTCCAAGAGGCATCTAAACAGCTTCTACCCCCAAGCCATAAGACTCCTGAACATCTAGTAAAATGGCTACCCAGACTATTTGCATTGCCCACCCCACCCTTTACACCGCTGCTACTCTCTGTTGTTATCATCTATGCATAGTCACTGTAATAACTATACCTACATGTACATACTACCTCACACATTGACTCTGTGCCCCCGCACATTGACTCTGTACCGGTACCCCTCTGTATATAGTCTCGCATTTGTTATTTTACTGCTGCTCTTTAATTACTTGTTTTTTAACTGCATTGTTGGTTAGGGGCTCGTAAGTAAGCATTTCACTGTAAGATCTACACCGGTTGTATTCAGAGCAGGTGACTAATACATTTTGATTTGATGAAGCTGAGAGGGTGATGCTGCTGCAGGCATGTAGCCTACGAAGTTACAACTACAGGCTAGCCACTTAGATTTAAATGTTGAAATATAATAAAGCCTATTTTACATGAGTATAATTAGTCTGATGCATATATACCTCATAATAAACCATGTCTATTAGCCTGCCTACCTCTACTGTTTCCTCATCCTTCCTCACGCTCCTTCATATATTTCTGTTCAGTATAATTCACCAGTTTCTCACAGGGAAGCGGGAGTGGTTCCCTTTCAAATCGGTATCTCTACTATGGTGAGTCAAAGACCAATCCTATTCATATGAAGCAAAGTGACATCACACCCAATTGACAACCATAGAGCCCCACCCTAAGAAAGATTCCTTGCTTTAATACTGGGGCTCGCATCCATTTTCTCAATATTTCACTCTTCGGCGAGCCTGAAGGAAAAATTGTGTCACGCAATTCACACTAAACAAAAATATAAAAACACAACATGCTACAATTTCAATGACTTCACTGAGATATAGTTCAAACAGGAGAAAATCAGTCAATGTAAATAACTGAATTAGGCCCTAATCTATGGATTTCACATGACTAGGAACAGAGATATGCATCTGTTGGTCACAGATACATTAAAAAAAGGATGGATCAGAAAACCAGTCAGTATCTGGGGTGACCACTCATTTTCCTTATGCAGCGTGACACATCCCCTTCACATAGAGCTGTTGATTGTGGCCTGGGGAATGTTGTCCCACTCCTCTTCAATGGCTGTGTGAAGATGCTGGATATTGGCGGGAACTGGAACACGCTGTCGTACACATCAATCCAGAGCATCCCAAACATGCTCAATGGGTGACATTTCTGGTGAGTATGTACACCATGGAAGAACTGGGACATGTAGAGCTTCCAGGAATTGTGTACAGAGCCTTGTGACATGGGACCGTGCATTATCAGGCTGAAACATGAGGTGATGGCGCTGGATCAATGGCACGACAATGGGCCTCAGGATCTCATCACAGTATCTCTGTGCATTCGAATTGTCATAGCTCAAATTCAATTGTGTTTGGTGTCCGTAGCTTTATGCCTGCCCATAACCCCACCATGGGGTACTCTGATGCCAGCATTGTGAAGAGCAAACCGCTTGCCCACATGATGCCATACACGCCCTCTGCCTGGTACAGTGAAATCGGGATTAATTATCCAGTGTGCCAATGGCCATCGAAGAGCATTTACCAACTCTAGTCAGTTACGACACAGAACTGCAGTCAGATCAAGACCCTGGTGAGGATGACGAGCACGCAGATCAGCTTCAGAATGATGAGTATGGAACATTTCTGGGATCTTTTATATCAGTTCATAACATTGGACCAACACTTTACATGGATTGTAATATAGTTGTTCAGTGTGGACACTTTTCAACCACATGAAGACTATGAGATTTGGCTCAGACTTGGTGTCCATCAGCGCGGGTTTGGCCGGGAATACTATGTAAATCTCATTAACCCGGTTCCCTAGTGTGGTGTCTGTGTGTACCGTGCAGTAGAGCAGTTCTTCAGCGTCCGGGGGTTTGGGTGACTGGAGCGTCTGCAGGAAGACTTTGAAACACACACTCCTGTACGGGTCTTCAAGGGACGCCTGGCCTGGAACACTACACATTAAACCGTCAAAACAGTGTACAACGCCAGCAAACAGAGAGATATGTGTGGTATGTATTGTGTGGTGGGGTATGGTGTGGTGGGGTATGGTATGGTGGGGTATGGTATGGTGGGGTAAAATATGGTGTGGTGGGGTATGGTATGGTGGGGTAAAATATGGTGTGGTGGGGTATGGTATGGTGGGGTAAAATATGGTGTGGTGGGGTATGGTATGGTGGGGTAAAATATGGTGTGGTATGCTGTGGTATGGTGTGGAGGGTGTGGTATGGTGTACGATGTGGTGTGGTGCGATGTGGTATAGTGGGGTGGGGTATGGTGTAGTATGGTATGATGGGGTATGGTGTGGCATGGTGTGGTATGGTGTGGTGGAGTATGGTGTGGTGGGGTATGGTGTGGTGTGGTATGGTGTGGTATGGTGTGGTATGGTGGGGCATGGTGTGGCATGGTGTGGTATGGTGTGGTGAGGTATGGTGTGGGGTGGTATGGTGAGGTATGGTGTGGTGGGGTATGGTATGGAGTGGTGGGGTGTGGTATGGTGGGGTTTGGTGTGGTGGGGGGTATGGTGTGGTAAAATATGGTGTGGTGGGGGGTATGGTGTGGTATGGTATGATGGGGGTATGGTGGGGTATGGTGTGGCATGGTGTGGTGGAGTATGGTGTGGTATGGTGTGGTGGGGTATGGTGTGGTGTGGTATGGTGTGGCATGGTGGGGCATGGTGTGGTGGGGTATGGTGTGGTGGGGGTATGGTGTGGTATGGTGAGGTATGGTGTGGTGGGGTATGGTATGGAGTGGTGGGGTGTGGTATGGTGGGGTTTGGTGTGGTGGGGTATGGTGTGGTAAAATATGGTGTGGTGGGGTATGGTGTGGTATGGTAAAATATGGTGTGGTATGGTGGGGTATGGTATGGTGGGGTATGGTATGGTGGGGGTATGGTATGGTGAGGGAATGGGGTGGTATGGTGTGGTGGGGTATGGTATGAAGTGGTGGGGTGTGGTATGGTAAAATATGGTGTGGTATGGTGGGGTATGGTATGGTATGGTGGGGGGTATGGCATGGTGAGGGAATGGGGTGGTATGGTGTGGTATGGTATGAAGTGGTGGGGTGTGGTATGGTGGGTGGGGTATGCTGTGGTATGGTGTGGTAAAATATGGTATGGTGTGGTGGGGTATGGTATGGTGTGGTATGGTGTGGCATGGTGGGGCATGGTGGGGTATGGTGTGGTGGGGTATATGGTATGGTGTGGTGGGGTATGGTGTGGTGAGGGAATGGGGTGGTATGGTGAGGTATGGTGTGGTGGGGTATGGTATGGAGTGGTGGGGTGTGGTATGGTGGGGTATGGTGTGGTGGGGTATGGTGTGGTAAAATATGGTGTGGTGTGCTATGGTATGATGTGGTGGGGTATGGTGGGGTATGGTGTGGTAGAATATGGTGTGGTGGGGTATGCTGTGGTATGCTGTGGTGGGGTATGGTATGGTATGAAGTGGTGGGGTGTGGTATGGTAAAATATGGTGTGGTATGGTGGGGTATGGTATGGTGAGGGAATGGGGTGGTATGGTGTGGTATGGTATGAAGTGGTGGGGTGTGGTATGGTGTGGTGGGCTATGGTGTGGTAAAATATGGTGTGGTATGCTGTGGTATGGTGTGGAGGGTGGTGGTGTGGTATGGTGTGGTGGGTATGGTGTGGTATGGTAAAATGGTGTGGTGTGGTATGGTGTGGCATGGTGGGGCATGGTGGGGCATGGTGTGGTATGGTGTGGTGGGGTATGGTGTGGTGAGGAATGGGGTGGTATGGTGAGGTATGGTGTGGTGGTGGGGTGGTATGGTAGTGGTGGGGTGTGGTATGGTGGGGTATGGTGTGGTGAGGGAATGGGGTGGTATGGTGAGGTATGGTGTGGTGGGGGTATGGTATGGAGTGGTGGGGTGTGGTATGGTGGGGTATGGTGTGGTGGGGGTGTGGTGTGGTGTGGTATGGTAAAATATGGTGGGGTATGGTATGGTATGAAGTGGTGGGGTATGGTGTGGTATGGTAAAATATGGTGTGGTATGGTGGGGTATGGTATGAAGTGGTGGGGTATGGTGTGGTATGGTGTGGTATGGTGTGGTAAAATATGGTGTGGTGGGGTATGGTGTGGTAAAATATGGTGTGGTGGGGTATGGTGTGGTATGGTAAAATATGGTGGGGTATGGTATGGTATGAAGTGGTGGGGTATGGTGTGGTGGGGTATGGTGTGGTATGGTAAAATATGGTGTGGTATGGTGGGGTATGGTATGGTATGAAGTGGTGGGGTATGGTGTGGTAAAATATGGTGTGGTGGGGTATGCTGTGGTATGGTGTGGTGGGGTATGGTGGGGTAAAATATGGTGTGGTATGCTGTGGTATGGTGTGGAGGGTGTGGTATGGTGTACGATGTGGTGTGGTGCGATGTGGTATGGTGGGGTGGGATATGGTGTGGTATGGTGTGGCATGGTGTGGTGGGTATGGTGTGGTATGGTGTGGTGGATGTATGGTATGGTGTGGTATGGTGTGGTATGGTATGGTGTGGCATGGTGTGGTATGGTGGGTGTATGGTATGGTGTGGTATGGTGTGGTGAGGAATGGGGGTAAAATATGGTATGGTGTGGTATGGTGTGGTGGGGTATGGTGTGGTAAAATATGGTATGGTAGGGTATGGTATGGTGGGGGTATGGTATGGTGGGGGGAATGGTGTGGTATGGGGTGGTGGGGTATGGTATGGTATGAAGTGGTGGGGTGTGGTGTGGTGGGGTGTGGTAAAATATGGTATGCTGTGGTATGGTGTGGTAAAATATGGTGTGGTGGGGTATGCTGTGGTATGGTGTGGTGGGGTATGGTATGGTGGGGTAAAATATGGTGTGGTATGGTGTGGTAAAATATGGTGTGGTATGCTGTGGTATGGTGTGGTGGGGTATGGTATGGTGGCGTGTGGTATGGTGGGGTGTGGTATGGTGGGGTGTGGTATGGTATGCGATGTGGTGTGCGTTATGGTGTGGTATGTTATGGTGTGGTTTGGTATGTGTGAGTCCTACCCCAGACAGAGGTTAGCCATGCAGGTGAGAGCAGCACGGCGCAGCTCCATGTCTGGCTGAGACGGGTCGCTATAGAGACGCAGGACTCCACCATCACCTAGCAACTCAATCAGATGCTGCAACAGAGAGAGCATGCTCGTCACACATCCCTCACACACATACCTCACCCTCACCCCCCCAACCTACCTACCCGGTTGCAGCGAGGTCCGTTTCCATAGATCAGAGTAGATAACGCCTGCAGCACCTCACTGTGAGTCCAGAGGCTACACACTGCCAGCGCACGGACCACGTAACACACACACACATCCAGCGTCTGCTCGTCCACTATCACCTACACACACACGGTTACAGAGAGTAGGGGTGAGGGGATACCTGTAGCTGGTTGAGGTGGTGGTGTGTATGTTGGGGGGGATACCAGTAGCTGGTTGAGGAGGTGGTGTGTGGGGGATACATGTAGCTGGTTGAGGTGGTGGTGTGTGGGGGATACATGTAGCTGGTTGAGTAGGTGGTGTGTGGAGGGGATACATGTAGCTGGTTGAGGAGGTGGTGTGTGGGGGGGGATACATGTAGCTGGTTGAGGAGGTGGTGTGTTGGGGGGGTTGATACCAGTAGCTGGTTTGAGGAGGTGGTGTGTGGGGGGATACCTGTAGCTGGTTGAGCAGGTGGTGTGTGGGGGGATACATGTAGCTGGTTGAGTAGGTGGTGTGTGGGGGGATACATGTAGCTGGTTGAGTAGGTGGTGTGTGGAGGGGATACATGTAGGTGGTGGTGTTGAGTAGGTGGTGTGTGGGGGATACCTGTAGCTGGTTGAGTAGGTGGTGTGTGGGGGGATACATGTAGCTGGTTGAGTAGGTGGTGTGCGGGGATACATGTAGCTGGTTGAGGTGGTGGTGTGTGGGGGATACATGTAGCTGGTTGAGGAGGTGGTGTGTGGAGGGGATACATGTAGCTGGTTGAGGAGGTGGTGTGTGGGGATACCCGTAGCTGGTTGAGGAGGTGGTGGTGTGATTCCTGTAGCTGGTTGAGGAGGTGGTGTGTGGGGGGGGTACCTGTAGCTGGTTGAGTAGGTGGTGTGTGGGGGGATACATGTAGCTGGTTGAGGTGGTGGTGTGTGGGGGATACATGTAGCTGGTTGAGGTGGTGGTGTGTGGGGGGATACATGTAGCTGGTTGAGGAGGTGGTGTGTGGGGGATACCTGTAGCTGCTTGAGTAGGTGGGGTGCGGGGGATACCTGTAGCTGGTTGAGTAGGTGGTGGGGGGATACATGTAGCTGGTTGAGTAGGTGGTGTGTGGGGGGATACATGTAGCTGGTTGAGGTGGTGGTGTGTGGGGGATACATGTAGCTGGTTGAGTAGGTGGTGTGTGGAGGGATACATGTAGCTGGTTGAGGAGGTGGTGTGTTGGGGGATACCAGTAGCTGGTTGAGTAGGTGGTGTGTGGGGGGATACATGTAGCTGGTTGAGTAGGTGGTGTGTGGGGGGATACATGTAGCTGGTTGAGGAGGTGGTGTGTGGGGGGATACCTGTAGCTGGTTGAGGTGGTGGTGTGTGATTCCTGTAGCTGCTTGAGGAGGTGGTGTGTGGGGGGCTACCTGTAGCTGGTTGAGTAGGTGGTGTGTGGGGGGATACATGTAGCTGGTTGAGTAGGTGGTGTGTGGGGGGATACATGTAGCTGGTTGAGGTGGTGGTGTGTGGGGGGGATACATGTAGCTGGTTGAGGTGGTGGTGTGTGGGGGATACATGTAGCTGGTTGAGTAGGTGGTGTGTGGAGGGATACATGTAGCTGGTTGAGTAGGTGGTGTGTGGGGGGTGGTGTGTGGGATACATGTAGCTGGTTGAGGTGGTGGTGTGTGGGGGATACATGTAGCTGGTTGAGTAGGTGGTGTGTGGAGGGGATACATGTAGCTGGTTGAGTAGGTGGTGTGTGGGGGATACCTGTAGCTGGTTGAGTAGGTGGTGTGTGGGGGGATACATGCAGCTGGTTGAGTAGGTGGTGTGTGGGGGATACATGTAGCTGGTTGAGGAGGTGGTGTGTGGGGGATACCTGTAGCTGGTTGAGGTGGTGGTGTGTGATTCCTGTAGCTGCTTGAGGAGGTGGTGTGTGGGGGATACCTGTAGCTGGTTGAGTAGGTGGTGTGTGGGGGAATACATGTAGCTGGTTGAGGAGGTGGTGTGTTGGGGGGATACATGTAGCTGGTTGAGTAGGTGGTGTGTGGAGGGATACATGTAGCTGGTTGAGGAGGTGGTGTGTGGGGGGATACCTGTAGCTGGTTGAGTAGGTGGTGTGTGGGGGGATACATGTAGCTGGTTGAGTAGGTGGTGTGTGGGGGGATACATGTAGCTGGTTGAGTAGGTGGTGTGTGGAGGGGATACATGTAGCTGGTTGAGGAGGTGGTGTGTGGGGGATACCTGTAGCTGGTTGAGTAGGTGGTGTGTGGGGGGATACATGTAGCTGGTTGAGTAGGTGGTGTGTGGGGGATACATGTAGCTGGTTGAGTAGGTGGTGTGTGGGGGATACCTGTAGCTGGTTGAGTAGGTGGTGTGTGGGGGATACCTGTAGCTGGTTGAGGTGGGTGGTGTGGGGGGGGGATACCTGTAGCTGGTTGAGTAGGTGGTGTGTGGGGGGATACATGTAGCTGGTTGAGTAGGTGGTGTGTGGGGGATACATGTAGCTGGTTGAGGAGGTGGTGTGTTGGGGGGATACCAGTAGCTGGTTGAGGAGGTGGTGTGTGGGGGGATACCTGTGGTTGAGCTGTGTTGAGCTGGTTGAGTAGGTAGTGTGGGATGGGGATACATGTAGCTGGTTGAGTAGGTGGTGTGTGGGGTGATACATGTAGCTGGTTGAGTAGGTGGTGTGTGGGGGGGATACCTGTAGCTGGTTGAGTAGGTGGTGTGTGGGGGGATACCTGTAGCTGGTTGAGTAGGTGGTGTGTGGGGGATACATGTAGCTGGTTGAGTAGGTGGTGTGCGCGGGGGATACATGTAGCTGGTTGAGTAGGTGGTGTGTGGGGGGATACATGTAGCTGGTTGAGTAGGTGGTGTGTGGAGGGATACATGTAGCTGGTTGAGTAGGTGGTGTGTGGGGGATACCTGTAGCTGGTTGAGGAGGTGGTGTGTGGGGGATACCTGTAGCTGGTTGAGGAGGTGGTGTGTGGGGGGATACCTGTAGCTGGTTGAGGTGGTGGTGTGTGATTCCTGTAGCTGGTTGAGGAGGTGGTGTGTGGGGGGATACCTGTAGCTGGTTGAGTAGGTGGTGTGTGGGGGGATACATGTAGCTGGTTGAGTAGGTGGTGTGTGGAGGGGATATACATGTAGCTGGTTGAGTAGGTGGTGTGTGGGGGATACCTGTAGCTGGTTGAGGAGGTGGTGTGTGGGGGGATACCTGTAGCTGGTTGAGGAGGTGGTGTGTGGGGGGATACCTGTAGCTGGTTGAGGTGGTGGTGTGTGATTCCTGTAGCTGGTTGAGGTGGTGTGTGGGGGATACCTGTAGCTGGTTGAGTAGGTGGTGTGTGGGGGATACATGTAGCTGGTTGAGTAGGTGGTGTGTGGGGGGATACATGTAGCTGGTTGAGGTGGTGGTGTGGTGGGGGGATACATGTAGCTGGTTGAGTAGGTGGTGTGTGGAGGGGATACATGTAGCTGGTTGAGGAGGTGGTGTGTTGGGGGATACCAGTAGCTGGTTGAGGAGGTGGTGTGTGGGGGGATACCTGTAGCTGGTTGAGTAGGTGGTGTGTGGGGGGATACATGTAGCTGGTTGAGTAGGTGGTGTGTGGGGGATACATGTAGCTGGTTGAGTAGGTGGTGTGTGGGGGGGATACCTGTAGCTGGTTGAGGAGGTGGTGTGTGGGGGGATACCTGTAGCTGGTTGAGTAGGTGGTGTGCGCGGGGGATACCTGTAGCTGGTTGAGGAGGTGGTGTGTGGGGGATACCTGTAGCTAGTTGAGGTGGTGGTGTGTGATTCCTGTAGCTGGTTGAGGAGGTGGTGTGTGGGGGGATACCTGTAGCTGGTTGAGGTGGTGGTGTGTGATTCCTGTAGCTGCTTGAGGAGGTGGTGTGTGGGGGAGGTACCTGTAGCTGGTTGAGGAGGTGGTGTGTGGGGGGATACCTGTAGCTGGTTGAGGTGGTGGTGTGTGGGGGGGATACCTGTAGCTGGTTGAGGTGGTGGTGTGTGGGGGGATACCTGTAGCTGGTTGAGGTGGTGGTGTGTGGGGGGATACCTGTAGCTGGTTGAGGAGGTGGTGTGTAAGCTGACATAGCTTGACGACCAAGTGCTCCTGGCTGAGAGGAACCAGGCGGGTCACGTGGATGAGCAGTGCGCATACTTCCTGTCAACAGACGACCACAGACAACCAGTAAGCAGAAGGCATCTCCTAACATCTCCTTAAGTGTACACTTGTTTCCTATTTCCTTCAAATCTAAAAGCATGGGATTGGTGGAGGCATGTCATAATAAAATATCTTATACCAGTCATTTCCTTTCAAATTAGATAAGAGGACGTGAACAAGCGCACTTTTGGGGGAGACCAGAAACGATCACCATTACAGCCAACATGAGCTTTGCTACTCGTCTAATAAATCAGACTGAACATTTCTTGGCATACAGTCAAACAAAGCACTGCAGAATCCTGGACATGTGCCTTACAAGCCAGAATGTTTACTTATTTTACATTTAAACTTATTCCACCTGTTATCTATGCCTTCAGCTGCTCAAAATTTGACACAAAATATCCAAAGAAAAATATTGTTTACCCTACTCAAACACCGGTACTAAAGTTGAAATTCCTATTACCTGGCTCAAAACCATGTAAACACCTGTTAGTTATGCATGCATCGGCATTATTAAGTGTTCTCAGTCAATTTACCTGGTAAAATAACGGATTCATAATAATTTTAAAAAATGCGTTTGAGCCAATCAGTTGTGTTGTGACAAGGTAAGGGTGGTATACAGAAGATAAAAAAGACCAAGTCCATATTATGGCAAGAACAGCTTAAATAAGCAAAGAGAAATGACAATCCATCATTACTTTAAGACATTTTCAGTCAATAACGAACATTTCACGAACTTCAAAAGTTTCTTCAAGTGCAGTCGCAAAAACCTTCAAGCGCTATGACGACTGGCTCTGATGAGGACCGCCACAGGAAAGGAAGACCCAGAGTTACCTCTGCTGCCGAGGCTAAGTTCATTAGAGTTACCAGCCAAATTTCAGCCCAAATAAATGCGGCCCAGAGTTCAAGTAACAGACACATCTCAACATCAACTGTTCAGAGGAGACAGTGTGAATCAGGCAAAGAAACACAAGAAGTGAACATTAAATGGATGGATTTTTTAAATTGAACCTTTAACTAGGCAAGTCAGTTAAGAACAAATTCTTATTTACAATGACAGCCTACCCCGGCCAAACCCTAACGACGCTGGGCCAATTGTGCGCTGCCCTATGGGACTCCCAATCACGGCCGCTTATGATAGAGCCTGGAATCAAACCAGGGTCTGTAGTGACACCTCTTGCACTGAGATGCAGTGCTTTAGACAGCTGCGCCACTTGGTAGCCAAATATGTCCTTTGGTCTGATGGCTCCAAATTTGAGATTTTTGGTTCCAACCGCTGTGTCTTTGTGAGACGCAGAGTAGTTGAACGGATGATCTCCCCGTGTGTGGTTCCCACCGTGAAGCATGGAGGAGGAGGTGTGGAGGTGCTTTGCTGGTGACACTGTCTGTGATTCATTTAGAATTCAAGGCACACTTAACCAGCATGGCTACCACAGCATTCTGCAGCAATACGCCATCCCATCTGCTTTGTGCTTAGTGGGACTATCATTTGTTTTTCAACAGGACAATGACCAAACACACCTCCAGGCTGTGTAAGGGCTATTTGACCAAGGAGAATGATGGAGTGCTGCATCAGATGACCTCGCTTCCACAATCGCCCGACCTCAACCCAATTGAGATGGTTTGAGATGAATTGGACCGCAGAGTGAAGGAAAAGCAGCCAACAAGTGCTCAGCATGTGTGGTAACTCCTTCAAGACTGTTGGAAAAGCCTTCCAGGTGAAGCTGGTTGAGAGAATGCCAAGAGTGTGCAAAGTTGTCAAGGAAAAGGGTGGATCTTTGAAGAATGTCAAATATAAAATATTTTTTTATTTGTTTAACACTTTTTTGGTTACTACATGGATCAATATGTGTTACTTCATATTTTTTATGTAAAAAGAAAAGAAAATCCCTTGAATGAGCAGATGTGTCCAAACTTTTGACTGGACATGTCATCTCTCTCCTGTTCTATTGGACCCACCACTATGTAATCTCTCTCCTGTTCTATTAGACCCACCACCATGTCATCTCTCTCCTGTTCTATTAGACCCACCACCATGTCATCTCTCTCCTGTTCTATTAGACCCACCACCATGTCATCTCTCTCCTGTTCTATTAGACCCACCACCATGTCATCTCTCTCCTGTTCTATTAGACCCACCACTATGTCATCTCTCTCCTGTTCTATTAGACCCACCACTATGTCATCTCTCTCCTGGACAGCCTAACGGACAGCCTGGACAGCCTAACGGGTAATGCATCCTGAGCACCGTGTGGGGGTGGACAGCCTAGCGGGTAATGCATCCTGAGCACCATGGGGGGTAATGCATCCTGGACAGCTTTAACAGGTAATGCATCCTGAGCACCATGGGGGGGTGGACAGCCTAACAGGTAATGCATCCTGAGCACCATGGGTGCCACTGCAACAGGACATTTTAAAAAGATAACACGTTTGGGCAATGCAGAAGATAGTATCACCAAGGCTGGTTGAAAATTCTCTGCACTACACCAAACTGTACCTATGCTGTAACAACGAGTAATGGATGCCAAACATATTTGGTTAAATCACGTAGGTTAGGCAAAGGTATTGAAAGTTGTTCATGTTAAAAGCCTTAAGGACAGAAACACCTTTCCACGGGCTTCAGTTAAACAGGCTGTTTTGAAACCTTTTGAAACCTCAAATTTCAAATGCAAGCTACATAAGTAAATTGTTAATTTCAAGCAATATTGACATAATCAAAATCCCAGTAACTAGCAAGCTCACTATTTAGCTAAGTTTAAAGTTCAAATGTCCATAGCTTCATCATAGCTACTGTACCTCAGGTCGAATGTTGTGGTTCGGGCTGTAGTTTTCAGATATCAGTTGGTCGAACAGCAGGTTGAGTTGTGTTTTCAGGCTGGCTGGATCTCCGCCTCGCAGTGAGCGGAGCTTGGATGCGTAGTGGGAGAACTGCCCCGCCACGGAACCCATCTCCTCCCGGTCCCCCGGAGCCAGCGGGCTGAACGGGACCGCATCTGGTGATAGCGTTACTGACACACCGTCGTTAATACCGGCTAGGCTGGAAGACATTGGAGGACTAGAGCCTGGTGACAACGTTGCTCTGGCAGCCATCTTTCAGGAAAAACTCTGCTGCAATGGTACATCCGGGGTTAGCAGGAGGTCAAAGCGTAGTTTCCCTTTTGTTCTTCTTCGGATTGGCGGGTCGCATCCAATTTATAAGGCGCATACACCGAGACCTACTGTTATGGAGTATGAGGCCAGTCACGGTCTACATTAAATTCTCTTCATTAGTCCTACCTATTCCTCTAAGAAAGTGACATAAGAGTGGTGGTTTCCTGTTCTGTGCAGCTTCTAATAGAAAATAAACCCAGAGGTGTTTTATATAGGCTATTTTAAATCCACCATATCTAATCTTGAACCGTTTTCACAAATGTATATCCAGTGAACAGGTTACTATTTATATCTAATATTAATAACATATTTGAAATATTACTTTATTATAAACAAGAATCGGTCACTTTGAAAAATGTGTCAGTTCCTAGTTGATTCCACTGCTTCAGGTGTCTTGAAGCAGCTCAGAAAGGCAGTCAGCAGCAGTAGCTTAAGAAACATCAATGAGACAGACAGGGAGAAACATCAATCAAATAGGAGGCAGGCCCTAGCTACCCATTGATATTTCAGTTATGAGATCCTGAGCACTCCTGTGATGTGGACCCTGGCACTAGGTGGATGTAATATCCCATGGTCATATCAAGACTCCACAGATGGTTTGTAATTCTTGATACAGGCTTTTGGTGTATCCATAGGATGGATCATGAGTTGCCTGACTCTTATCCATGACCCCCAGGCACAAGCTTGGAGAAAGAGATGACCTGAATCTCTCCACAGGCAATAGAAGGTGTTCTGTATCTTTGCCATGAATGATGAGAGATGACACGCCCCCAGTAAATCACTAGTCCATGTTCCTTTTAAATAGTGTTGAACAAATCTTTATGAACCAACAGTCAAAGCATTTTATACAGCAGTGCAAAGAAAAACAAAAACGTAACATAATAATCTCTACTTTGTAGGCCTTCAGCAACTCTGTGAGTAGCAATTCTCATACTGCAAAATATACACATGTAGTCATTAGTTGTGTCCCAAATGCCCCCTATTCCCTATGAGCCCTGGTCAAAAGTAGTGCACTACATAAGGAATAGTGTATAGGGACAGGGTGTATCCCATCATGTTAATTATACTGCAACAGATACACACCATGTACATGGCCCATGCAGCACCCCACAGACACAATGGAGAATCATCTAGAACTCTTCAATGTGTGTGTGGCCACAACCATCAATGTATCACAATCCAGGGGAGGAGTAGCGGCCTGCCTCGGTCAGTGGAGACAGGAGGAGAGAGAGCTGGAGGATGACCCAGGTAGGTGGTCAGGTGGTTAGGGAGTAGCGGTTAAGGTGTAGGGGTTCAACCAGACTTGAAGAGCAGGATGGCCACCTGGCCCAGGTAGAAGTAGATGAAGTGTTTGGTTTCATGCGTCACGTAGCTGCCAAAGTTTCTACCCACAATGCAATGCCACGTGGGGTTGTACTTCTTGTCAAACTCCTGGAACAAAACAGGGAACATTTAGAAACACACACACACACACACACACACACACACGGTAAGGATGTCTGTCTGGTTAGCAACCTTCTTGATGTAAGCAGCGATGTCCTTCTCAATGTTGTATTTCTCCATGGCCTGAGTGGCACAGTCCACAGCATCCTGCTGCATGTCCTCTGACATGTCGGCATTCTTTATGACAGCCTTCCTGTCGGTCATGATGACTAGAGGGGGAGGGAGAAGAAGGTTAGTTAAAGATACACTACGGAGAAATCGCTTCACCATTTCCTGGTTCCTAAAATTGTGAATTGTCAGGTCACACAAAAAGTAAAATATTGCAGATTTAACCTGTAGATCCTAATTCATGGTATCGTAAGCAGTGGGACTGGAGAGAGGGTAAAGGAGTCTGGCGCCCTACTCCTAACCAGAACCTGGGCCCAGTCTGGCCGACTAGCGCCCTACTTCTGACCAGAACCTGGGCCCAGTCTGGCCGACTAGCGCCCTACTTCTGACCAGAACCTGGGCCCAGTCTGGCCGACTAGCGCCCTACTTCTGACCAGAACCTGGGCCCAGTCTGGCCGACTAGCGCCCTACTTCTGACCAGAACCTGGGCCCAGTCTGGCCGACTAGCGCCCTACTTCTGACCAGAACCTGGGCCCAGTCTGGCCGACTAGCGCCCTACTTCTGACCAGAACCTGGGCCCAGTCTGGCCGACTAGCGCCCTACTTCTGACCAGAACCTGGGCCCACTCTGGCCGACTAGCACCCCTTCCGAGTCCTGTTACTGGCACTAGAGTGACATGGCACTCTAGTCAGAGGGACTCACATTTACAAAGGAAAAAAACGAAAACGTCCCTTGTCCGTCACGAACATTGAATACAATTACATTTGAATTTCCTCTGCCGATTGTCTGTGGGGTCGGTCCTTCTGTGGGTCTACTACATACATGTTTAAATTTGTAAAATTTTTCTTCCCAATTTCGTGGTATCCAATTGTTAGTAGTTACTATCTTGTCTCATCGCTACAACTCCTGTACGGGCTCGGGAGAGACAAAAGGTTGAAAGTCATGCGTCCTCCGATACACAACCCAACCAAGCCGCACTGCTTCTTAACACAGCGCGCATCCAACCTGGAAGCCAGCCGCACCAATGTGTCGGAGGAAACACCGTGCACCTGGCAACCTTGGTTAGCGTGCACTGCGCCTGGCCTGCCACAGGAGTCGCTAGTGCGCGATGAGACAAGGATATCCCTACCGGCCATTCCCTCCATAACCCGGATGATGCTATGCCAATTGTATTTATTATGGATCCCCATTAGGAAGAGTAGCTGCTGCCTTGACAGGAACTAATGGGGATCCATTAAAAAAAACAGGAAGAGTAGCTGCTGCCTTGACAGGAACTGTTTTTTTTAATGGATCTCCATTACTTCCTGCCCATGCAGCAGCTACTCTTCCTGGGGTCCAGACACACCAAAGCGTCCACATGACATATAAAACAGTGAACTGTTTGTACTGAATGAACTAAAGATAAAACAGTACATCACATAACACCACCACATATCCACAACACAGCATGTTAAATACCACCATACGACAATATCAATGTGTGCGTATGCATGGGTCTACCTTTGTGTCGGTCTCTTCACAGTGTGTGTATGCATGTGTCTGAGCCTGTTTGTCTTGCTTCACAGTCCCTGCGTATTTTAAAATCTGATTCTACTGCTGCATCAGTTACCTGATGTGGAATAGAGTTCCATGTGGTCATGGCGCTTTATAAACTCAGCAAAAAAAGAAAAACAGACCTTTTTCAGGACAATGTCTTTCAAAGAATTTGTAAAAATCCAAAAAACTTCAGGTCTTTTCCCATGCGTTTCCCATGCTTGTTCAATGAACCATAAACAATTCATGAACATGAACCTGTGGAACGGTCATTAAGACACTAACAGCTTAGGCAATTAAGGTCACAGTTATGAAAACTTAGGACACTAGAGGCCTTTCTACGGCCACTGAAAAACACCAAAAGAAAGATGCCCAGGGTCCCTTGCTCATCTGCGCGAACGTGCTTTAGGCATGTTGCAAGGAGGATTGAGGACTGCAGATGTGGGCAGGGCAATATATTGCAATGTCCGTACTGTGAGACACCTAAGACAGCGCTACAGGGAGACAGGACAGACAGCTGATCGTCCTCGCAGTGGCAGACCACGTGTAACAACACCTGCACAGGATCGGTACATCCGAACATCACACCTGCGGGAGAGGTACAGGATGGCAACAACAACAACTGCCCGAGTTACACCAGGAATGCACAATCCCTCCATCACTTCTCAGACTGTCCGCAATAGGCTGATAGAGGCTGGACTGAAGGCTTTTAGGCCTGTTGTAAGGCTGGTCCTCACCAGAATAGGGGGACCATTTGGTTATGTACTAGTATGTTGTTGTACTAGTATGTTGTGTCGATGAGCACAAAACCACAGTCGCTGGACCAGACAGGACTGGCAAAAAGTCTTCACTGACGAGTCACGGTTTTGTCTCACCAGGGGTGATAGTCGGATTCGCATTTATCGTCGAAGGAATGAGCGTTAGACCGAGGCTTGTACTCTGGAGCGGTATCAATTTGGAGATGGAGGGCCTGTCATGGTCTGGGGCGCTGTGTCACAGCATCATCAGACTGAGCTTGTTGTCATTGCAGGCAATCTCAACCCTGTGCGTTACAGGGAAGACATCCTCCTCCCTCGTGTGGTACCCTTCCTGCAGGCTCATCCTGATATGACCCTCCAGCTTGACAATGCCACACTTCTCGTTCTGTGCGTGATTTCCTGCAAAACAGGAATATCAGTGTTCTGCCATAGCCAGCGAAAAGGTCGGATCTCAATCCCATTGAGCACATCTGGGACCTGTTGGATCAGAGGGTGAGGGCTAGGGCCATTCCCCCCCAGAAATGTCTGGGAACTTTCAGGTGCCTTGGTGGAAGAGTGGGGTAACATCTCACAGCAAGAACTGGCAAATCTGGTGCAGTCCATGAGAAGGAGATGCACTGCAGTACTTAATGCAGCTGGTGGCCACACCAAATCAAATCAAATTTATTTATATAGCCCTTCGTACATCAGCTGATATCTCAAAGTGCTGTACAGAAACCCAGCCTAAAACCCCAAACAGCA
Organism: Oncorhynchus tshawytscha; assembly: GCF_018296145.1. Taxonomy (NCBI): domain Eukaryota; kingdom Metazoa; phylum Chordata; class Actinopteri; order Salmoniformes; family Salmonidae; genus Oncorhynchus; species Oncorhynchus tshawytscha. Next base: position 52,878,876 of record NC_056458.1, on the reverse strand, counting down.
AGCAATGCAGGTGTAGAAGCACGGTGGCTAGGAAAAACTCCCTAGAAAGGCCAAAACCTAGGAAAAAACCTAGAGAGGAACCAGGCTGTGGGGTGGCCAGTCCTCTTCTGGCTGTGCCGGGTGGAGATTATAACAGAACATGGCCAAGATGTTCAAATGTTCATAAATGACCAGCATGGTCGAATAATAATAAGGCAGAACAGTTTAAACTGGAGCAGCAGCACAGTCAGGTGGAAGTTGAAACTGGAGCAGCAGCATGGCCAGGTGGACTGGGGACAGCAAGGAGTCATCATGTCAGGTAGTCCTGGGGCATGGTCCTAGGGCTCAGGTCAGTTGAAACTGGAACAGCAGCATGGCCAGGTGGACTGGGGACAGCAAGGAGTCATCATGTCAGGTAGTCCTGGGGCATGGTCCTAGGGCTCAGGTCCTCCGAGAGAGAGAAAGAAAGAGAGAAGGAGAGAATTAGAGAACGCACACTTAGATTCACACAGGACACAGAATAGGACAGGAGAAGTACTCCAGATATAACAAACTGACCCCAGCCCCCGACACAAACTACTGCAGCATAAATACTGGAGGCTGAGACAGGAGGGGTCAGGAGACACTGTGGCCCCATCCGAGGACACCCCGGACAGGGCCAAACAGGAAGGATATAACCCCACCCACTTTGCCAAAGCACAGCCCCCACACCACTAGAGGGATATCTTCAACCACCAACTTACCATCCTGAGACAAGGCTGAGTATAGCCCACAAAGATCTCCGCCACGGCACAACCCAAGGGGGCGCCAACCCAGACAGGATGACCACAACAGTGAATCAACCCACTCAGGTGACGCACCCCCTCCAGGGACGGCATGAGAGAGCCCCAGTAAGCCAGTGACTCAGCCCCTGTAATAGGGTTAGAGGCAGAGAATCCCAGTGGAAAGAGGGGAACCGGCCAGGCAGAGACAGCAAGGGCGGTTCGTTGCTCCAGAGCCTTTCCGTTCACCTTCCCACTCCTGGGCCAGACTACACTCAATCATATGACCCACTGAAGAGATGAGTCTTCAGTAAAGACTTAAAGGTTGAGACCGAGTTTGCGTCTCTGACATGGGTAGGCAGACCGTTCCATAAAAATGGAGCTCTATAGGAGAAAGCCCTGCCTCCAGCTGTTTGCTTAGAAATTCTAGGGACAATTAGGAGGCCTGCGTCTTGTGACCGTAACGTACGTGTAGGTATGTACGGCAGGACCAAATCAGAGAGATAGGTAGGAGCAAGCCCATGTAATGCTTTGTAGGTTAGCAGTAAAACCTTGAAATCAGCCCTTGCTTTGACAGGAAGCCAGTGTAGAGAGGCTAGCACTGGAGTAATATGATCAAATTTTTTGGTTCTAGTCAGGATTCTAGCAGCCGTATTTAGCACTAACTGAAGTTTATTTAGTGCTTTATCCGGGTAGCCGGAAAATAGAGCATTGCAGTAGTCTAACCTAGAAGTGACAAAAGCATGGATTAATTTTTCTGCATCATTTTTGGACAGAAAGTTTCTGATTTTTGCAATGTTACGTAGATGGAAAAAAGCTGTCCTCGAAATGGTCTTGATATGTTCTTCAAAAGAGAGATCAGGGTCCAGAGTAATGCCGAGGTCCTTCACAGTTTTATTTGAGACGACTGTACAACCATTAAGATGAATTGTCAGATTCAACAGAAGATCTCTTTGTTTCTTGGGACCTAGAACAAGCATCTCTGTTTTGTCCGAGTTTAATAGTAGCCAGATACTGACTTTCACTTTTGACACCTCCCTTTGTTCAGGGACACATTATTCAATTTCTGTCAGTCAGGTCTGTGGAACTTGTTCAGTTTATGCCTCAGTTGTTAAATCTTATGTTCATACAAATACTTACACATGTTAAGTTTGCTGAAAATAAATGCAGTTGACAGTAAGAGGTGGTTTCTTTTTTTGCTGAGTTTAGTACTGTGTGCCTCCCATAGTCTGTTCTGGACTTGGGGACTGTGAAGAGACCTTTGGTGACATGTCTTGTGGGGTATGCATGGGTGTCTGAGCTGTGTGCCAGTAGTTTAGACAGACAGCTTAGTGCATTCAGCTTGTCAACACCTACAAAAACAAGTAATGAAGTCAATCTCTTCCACTTTGAGCCATGAGAGATTGACATGCATGTCATTAATGTTAGCCTGGTGTACATCCAAGGACCAGCCGTGCTGCCGTGTTCTGAGCCAACTGCAATTTTCCTAAGCCCCTCTTTGTGGCACCTGACCACACTACTCAACTGTAGTCCAAGTGTGACAGAACTAGGGCCTGTAGGACCTGACTTGTTGATAGTGTTGTTAATAAAGCGTTGCTCTACCTTCTTAAGGACAGACTTCTCCCCATCTTAGCTACTGTTGTATCAATATGTTTTGACCATGACAGTTAACAATCCAGGGTTACTCCAAGCAGTTTAGTATCTATAAGTGACTCCCTACAATAATATTTTAGCCAGATGTGTAATGCCAGTAGCCTGCGGAATCTTTCACACCGACGGCACAACGATTTTTATTTTACCTTTATTTAACAAGGCAAGTCAGTTAAGAACAAATTGTTATTTTCAATGACAGCCTAGGAACAGTGGGTTAACTGCCTGTTCAGGGGCAGAACGACAGATTTGTACCTTGTCAGCTCGGGGATTTGAACTTGCAACCTTCCGGTTACTAGTCCAATGCTCTAACCACTAGGCTACGCTGCCGCCACGATGGTAGTGGACCTGAAATTGGCCGTTTTTGGGACTCTTAATGCTAAAATCAGTTCTTTAAAATCCATTTTCCAGATGTTCCGAGCTAGCCCTCCTGATGTCGTTTGACCCCACATGGACTACGACAGTGTCAGCTCCCGGCATCTGTGGAAGAACAGTAGGAAGCAGCCTTGTTTTGTCCTGTACTCGTGCTCCTGTGGTAGAACAGTCTGAAGCAGCCTTATGTCCTGTACTCGTGTTCCTGGGTAGCACAGGGTTTTTGCCTTGGGACCAAGCTGTTTCTCACCATGGAGCTGCCTATGATGACAGCTGGTTAAGCGACAGGTCTCTCAGGCAGCCTCACAGTCTGATGAGGGTGGGAGCTCCGAGAATCTGAACCAGCGGTAGAAGCCACCGGAGAGGGAAACAAGAGAGGACGAAGACATAGGTACCGTCGGCCTTCTGATTCGATCTTGAATGGGAAGCCCCCAAGGAAGAAGGCGCCGGAGCCTCTGGATCCAGGGCGGCAAAGCCGTTTCTGGTCTGTGTCAGGTCCGGGCACAACATCTCCAAGGACACCCCTGGTGCCAGAGGACACTTTCTTCGACTTCCACTGCGAGTGACGCATCTCCTTGGCTGGTTGGTTGGGTCGAGGACAGCGCCGTTCTCCAGGGAAGGGGAAGAAACCGTCGGGGATGGAACCCTGCTCAGCACTGGCCAGTCAGCTGTGGAGAGCCGACACGCTGGCGACACTTCCAGACCAGAGTGGAATCCGGCTACTGGGGTGGAAGAAAAAGTAGGCGGGCGTGGACTCCCCCGTAGCTAGTGTAGCTTTGCTACATGCTTGCTAAGAGTAGCCACTTCACCACCCTGTAGTCCTCCGCAAGCAAGCAGTTGCTACATTGAAAGTCAGCGCGGTCCACATTGTCCTGGAACAAAGCAAACAGCTCCTGCAGTGCTGGAAACGTTCAACAGCAACCTGCAGTTGAGACCGCCGTGCCAAATAGGCTAACTGGGCTTCCATGTGCAGAATCTGGCAGGATCCCGGGACAGACAGCAGCGCTCACAGCAACTAAGCCCAACAGAGCTGCAGGATCCCGGGACAGACAGCAGCGCTCACAGCAACTAAGCCCAACAGAGCTGCAGGATCCCGGGACAGACAGCAGCGCTCACAGCAACTAAGCCCAACAGAGCTGCAGGATCCCGGGACAGACAGCAGCGCTCACAGCAACTAAGCCCAACAGAGCTGCAGGATCCCGGGACAGACAGCAGCGCTCACAGCAACTAAGCCCAACAGAGCTGAAGGATCCCAGGACAGACAGCAGCGCTCACAGCAACTAAGCTCAACAGAGACGCAGGATCCAACAAAAGTATATAAAAACACTGTCAGCTTTACGAAACAATAAACCGAGGTCTCTCGTTCAGCGGTCAACAAGAAGCAGACGTCGCGCTCAGATGACTTCATAGGCCCGGCCTATTCCCACATTCAAGAAGCTTTGTTTTGATTGGGTTATTTTGTCTAAACCTTCAGGCCTACCTATAGAAAATGTTTAAAACAACTCTGCCCAGCCTGGATAGAGTGGCCAAAAGGGTGTTATTCCCCAGTGCCTCTACAGGTGGGGAGAGGGGTATTCTCCAAGTGGGGAGAGGGGTATTCTCCAGGTGGGGAGAGGGGTATTCTCCACTGCTGGCCAGCTCTCCAGGCACTATCACATGAGCCTGAAGCTACAAACTGGCCAAATTAATGCAAAAGCCAAAGTCATTTTTGGTTTAAAATGGTGTTTATTTCTAAGTCACAGTCTAGATGTGAAATGTATAGACTATAATGACAACACAACAAAATGTTTAAATACTGAGCGCTTTATGTCCTTAACAGGCTACTGTGTCACAATCACTAATGCTTCAAAGTATTTTTTCGTGGGTTATAGCCTTGAAACTGAATTAAAACATTTTAGTTCCTTCTTAGGCTCCCTGTCTGGCTTCCAACCTATTTAGTGTGTCTATATGCTGTTTAATATGATATGTAGACTATTTGAAATGTGTGCTTCTTACACTCACATGTTCATGTTCATTAAAATATCTTTCATTAAAATCGTATGGTTTGGTTTCAATACCAAATGGTAGGTTCAGGAAGTCACAACAATAGATAGGTGTCGCATCAGTTTGTCCCCCCCCCCCAGTGGAGAGGTCAGATTTTAGAATGAGATAATTTGAGATCTGACCCTGCTGAGAGTCTATTTACGTTTGAACATCTTGAACGTTCTGGCTTTAACAAAAATGGCCATGTACTCTTATCTTCTCCCAGCACAGCCAGAAGAGGACTGGTCACCCCGCAGAGCCTGGTTCCTCTCCCCCAGCACAGCCAGAAGAGGACAAGTTGTAGTGACACCTCAAGAATGATTCAAATCAATTGGATGCACCAAGCTCATTTTGGAGTGTTACGTAAATGAGATATTTCGGTATTTAATTTTCTATGAAACTTGTTGTCATTGTGGGGTATTATGTGTAGATGGATGAAAAAAAGTATTTAATCCACTTTGAATTCAGGCTGTAACACAACATGTGGTATAGGTCAAGAGGTATGAAAACGTTCTGAAGGCTCTGTACATATAAGGGATAAACGCTGATGCCCTTTACATTACCTGGTCAATAATGAATGACTTGGTACTCAGAATTCATTCGGCAGAGGCGTTTATCCTGCTTATGCCATGGTTGCCAAATAAAACAAGCACACATTTAGTTACATGTTTTCATACAGATTTACATAAGTAAATTCATACTAATTCATCCTTCCACTAAACCTGGTTGTTAGTTCTATCGGTTAGGTTGCTAGAGAAGCAGACTGGTTGTTAGTTCTATCGGTTAGGTTGTTAGAGAAGCAGACTGGTTGTTAGAGAAGCAGACTGGTTGTTAGAGAAGCAGACTGGTTGTTAGAGAAGCAGACTGGTTGTTAGAGAAGCAGACTGGTTGTTAGAGAAGCAGACTGGTTGTTAGAGAAGCAGACTGGTTGTTAGAGAAGCAGACTGGTTGTTAGTTCTATCGGTTAGGTTGCTAGAGAAGCAGACTGGTTGTTAGAGAAGCAGACTGGTTGCTAGAGAAGCAGACTGGTTGTTAGAGAAGCAGACTGGTTGTTAGAGAAGCAGACTGGTTGTTAGAGAAGCAGACTGGTTGTTAGAGAAGCAGACTGGTTGTTAGAGAAGCAGACTGGTTGTTAGAGAAGCAGACTGGTTGTTAGTTCTATCGGTTAGGTTGCTAGAGAAGCAGACTGGTTGTTAGTTCTATCGGTTAGGTTGCTAGAGAAGCAGACTGGTTGTTACTAACCCTTGCTAGCTAGTCAACTAAGACTAACAGTCACATACCGTTTCAACACAGCTGATTCCATCTACCAGAACATACAGTTTCAACACAGCTGATTCCATCTACCAGACCATACCGTTTCAACACAGCTGATTCCATCTACCAGACCATACCGTTTCAACACAGCTGATTCCATCTACCAGAACATACAGTTTCAACACAGCTGATTCCATCTACCAGAACATACAGTTTCAACACAGCTGATTCCATCTACCAGACCATACCGTTTCAACACAGCTCCATGCAGAACAGAAGAGACAGAAATGTAACTTCGCTCACCCTCTTGCTGCTGTTGCTTGTGCTTAGTAGACGCGCTGAACAACGCAATTCTGTCTGGACGTCTATCTTTCTCACCTCCGTTGTGCGTGTTTCGAGCGGAGTTCTGTGTTTACCGGTTACTTACATGCCACGCCCCCCCGCACTGCATTGACGATCTGATTAGCTATTCCGACTCCCCCCGCGTGTTGCGATCGTTTTCACTAGCGCGCTCCTGCCCGCATCTTGTTTCCACCCAGAATGCACCGTGTCCCGGGTGAGAGACGGGCATGAAGGTGATATATCCCGAACTGATACAATTATGATCAGCTGGGAAAAAGATGGTAGAAAGACAGGCAGGTAGACAGAGGTGCCAGGCAGGCCGACAGACCTTGTCAGGCAGAGGGGACGGACAGACAGGCTGGCAGGGAGGCAAACCAATCAAATGTTATTTGTCACATGCACCGAATACAACAGGTGTAAACCTTACAGTGAAATACTTAAGATGCATTCATATTCAGAGGGACTGATACAGATTTCTAGATATGGTTTGTCTGTCTGAAGATACTTCTCTATCATTCTACAGGTCTATAATACAACACGGTGGCTACTGGATGGATGGTACAGATGTCTTGTCTCTGCAGAACAAACCAGCATCAGATTCCTTAACAGACTATAAACCATAACCCCACACTAACAGTAGTGATCTATATGTCTGTTATAACTTTTAACGATGTCCTGTGATATGTTGTACATATGTGAAGTGTTGTTTGTCCTGTGTATGTTGCTGAAACAGGGAAACAGAGACACGGTTGCTACTGTAGAAGGCAGACTTTATTGAAAGAGCTGAAACATTAAAAGTGACCAACTGGAGAAACAATCCCATCATCCTCATAACTTACTGAGGAAACCTTAAAAAACATGACCCTCCCTCAATCCCCCCCACATTGATCCCTTCTCCCAGACCCTCCCTCAACCCCCTCCACCACATCGATCCCTCCTCCCATACCACCCCCACCCCCCCCACCACCTCGATCCCTCCTCCCAGACTCTAGTTACCGCTCTCCTTACGCGCGCGCCTCCATCCTGAGACTCCTGGTTTTGCTCCCAGCTTTGAGCTCCTCTTTTAAACCCAAAAAACTACTGGATCCCAGACGGGTGCTGGAGGTTCCACATGGGAAAAAAATACTAAAAACTGAATTTAGTGTGTTTTAGAGCCAATTGAGTAAGGTCTAGTTTATAGGTTCCAGTGGACTGGGGCCGGGGTCCCGATCCGGGTTTCCTTTCTCTCCATCATTAATCCTAATCCTGAATCCTGCTCTGATCCTGATGGTCTGATTGGCTCCGGGATGGGGAGACAGAGAGCCCTCCTCCAATCACAGCCCCCCTTGAGACAGATCCCAAAACCAACAGAGAGGGAAGGAGTAACAGGTTAGAATCACTCCGCCTGATACAGCAAACGCCACACTATAAACAGACTGTCAGCTATGAAAAAAGACTTGCCTGATTTTAAAAACAAGTTATCTGACTCTGAACCAAGACTAGAGAAAATACAACCAACCAATCAGTGATGCCATTACACACTATTTTATAGTAAATATTTAGTATATATATATATATACTATATATATATATATATATATTTTTTTTTTTAAATGATACAAAACTGTCACCAGTGTGGATGAAAAGGAGGCATGCTATGCTCTGACAAGCAAGTGTATAGAAAACCAGAGGAAGGAGAGGAAATAATGAGAGAGGAGGGGGACCCAAGGAAGGAGAGGAGAGAGGGACCCAAGGAAGGAGAGGAAAGAGAGATGGGGGGGCAAGGAAGGAGAGGAGAGAGAGGGGTGGACCCAAGGAAGGAGAGAGAGGGGTGGACCCAAGGAAGGAGAGAGAGGGGTGGACCCAAGGAAGGAGAGAGAGGGGTGGACCCAAGGAAGGAGAGAGAGGGGTGGACCCAAGGAAGGAGAGAGGGGTGGACCCAAGGAAGGAGAGAGAGGGGTGGACCCAAGGAAGGAGAGAGAGGGGTGGACCCAAGGAAGGAGAGAGAGGGGTGGACCCAAGGAAGGAGAGAGAGGGGTGGACCCAAGGAAGGAGAGAGAGGGGTGGACCCAAGGAAGGAGAGAGAGGGGTGGACCCAAGGAAGGAGAGAGAGGGGTGGACCCAAGGAAGGAGAGAGAGGGGTGGACCCAAGGAAGGAGAGAGAGGGGTGGACCCAAGGAAGGAGAGAGAGGGGTGGACCCAAGGAAGGAGAGAGGGGGGGACCCAAGGAAGGAGGAGAGAGGGGGGGACCCAAGGAAGGAGGAGAGAGGGGGACCCAAGGAAGGAGGAGAGAGGGGGGGGACCCAAGGAAGGAGGAGAGAGGGGGAGACCCAAGGAAGGAGAGAGAGGGGGACCCAAGGAAGGAGAGAGAGGGGGACCCAAGGAAGGAGGAGAGAGATGGGGGCAAGGAAGGAGAGGAGAGAGATGAGAGAGAGGGGGGCAAGGAAGGAGAGGAGAGAGAGTACCCAAAGGAAGGAGAGAGGGGGGACCCAAGGAAGGAGGAGAGAGAGGGGGGGGGGCAAGGAAGGAGAGGAGAAAGAGGGGGGGACCCAAGGAAGGAGAAAGAGGGGGACCCAAGGAAGGAGGAGAGAGATGGGGGACCCAAGGAAGGAAGGGGGACCCAAGGAAGGAGAGAAAGGGGGACCCAAGGAAGGAGGAGAGAGGGGGACCCAAGGAAGGAGGAACCCAAGGAAGGAGAGGGGGACCCAAGGAAGGAGGAGAGGGGGGGGACCCAAGGAAGGAGAGAGAGGGGGACCCAAGGAAGGAGGAGGAGATGGGGGGCAAGGAAGGAGAGGAGAGAGATGGGGGGGCAAGGAAGGAGAGGAGAGAGGGGGTGTACCCAAGGAAGGAGAGAGGGGGACCCAAGCAAGGAGAGAGATGGGGGGCAAGGAAGGAGAGGAGAGAGAGGGGGGACCCAAAGAAGGAGAAAGAGGGGGACCCAAGGAAGGAGGGGGACCCAAGGAAGGAGAAAGAGGGGGGGGACCCAAGGAAGGAGAAAGAGGGGGGGGACCCAAGGAAGGAGAGGGGGACCCAAGGAAGGAGAGGGGGGGACCAAGGAAGGAGAGGAGAGAGAGGGGGGCAAGGAAGGAGAGGAGAGAGAGGGGGACCCAAGGAAGGAGAAAGAGGGGGGGGGCCAAGGAAGGAGAGGGAGAGGGAAGGGCAAAAGCTAAACTTGTGTATTGAGTTTACAGTAAAGTACAGGCTGCCGTTTTAAAACATTTATTAACAGTTATAACTGGATCATAAAAATAAACAGGTCGGAAAGCTATTTGGGTGAAAGACTGTCGTCATAGCATTGGCTGGGTATTTGACTCCTCATCCTCCTGTTAATGCTAATATAAACGGTTTCCTGTTTCCGAGCCAATTCAGACTCTGTTCCTGTGTCCCAAAAGCCTATCAGAACACAAATCAAACCATCCCTCCATCAACACAAAAGAAAAAACCTCCCTCTTTCCCATTTCCACCCCATCCCTCCATACAGCATGACACCTTCCCTTCCCCCCCAGCAGCCATAACACCAAGACAAAGAGAGTGGGGAGCGGGAGAGAGAGAAGAGATAGGAGGGGGACAAGGAGATGGGAGTGCAGGACTGTAAAGAGACAGGAGGCAGATGGAGGAGGGGGGGGCAGATACAAAAGAGAACAGAGATCATGAATGAAACAAAAATATAATAACATCTGTGGCAAACTAGACCAAAAACAAGGGGATGAAAGAACAGAGGGAGGGGAAGAAGAACAAGAAGAGGAAGGCGAGGCAAGAGGAACAGCAGAACGGTAGAATGATGTAACGCATTAGAAGATCCACCGGAGGGCGTCTGTCTTGAGTCTCCTGGTCTGATGATCTCACATCCCTCTCCCTGGGCTGGGGTCTGCTGGGCTGGGGTTCCTGGAGGTGTGTGTATCTAGGTGCGGGAGCGGGAGCGTGAGTGTCGTGGCGAGTAGCGTGGAGAGGCCCGGCTGCGTCGCGGCGGTGAGAAGCTGCGTGAGCGGCTGTTGCTACGCCCGTTGCTACGGCTCCGAGAGCGGGAGCGTCCGTAACTAGGGCTGCGAGGTCCATCCACCTTCACACGCACGTAGGCAGTCTCTCCCACACACACACACACACACACACACACACACACACACACACACACACACACACACACACACACACACACACACACACACACACACACACACACACACACACACACACACAGAGGGGAGAGAAAGTTGCCAGAGACACACATCCCAGTGTACAGTTCTAGTTTTGAAAATGTGTTTTAGGACTGATGCCCAACTGAGCTACTCAATGCATCCTCAATGAGCGCTGATGAAGATTTTATACAGTGGCTTGGAAAGACAATAACATTTCACAATAAGGCAAATCATTATACTGAACAAAAATACAACCGCAACATGTAAAGTGTTGGTCCCATGTTTCATGAGCTGAAATAAAAGATCCCAGAAATGTTCCATATGCACAAAAAGCTTATTTCTGACAAATCTGTTTCCATCCCTGTTAGTGAGCATTTCTCCTTCGCCAAGATAATCCATCCACCTGACAGGTGTGGCATATCAAGAAGCTGATTAAACTGCATGATCATTACACAGGTGCACCTTGTGCTGGGGGACAATAAAAGGCCACTGTAAAATGTGCAGTTTTGTCACAACACAACATCACAGATGTCTCAAGTTGAGGGAGCGTACAATTGGCATGCTGACTACAGGAATGTCAACCAGAGCTGTTGCCAGAGAATTTTTGTTCATTTCTCCAACGTATTTTTAGAGAATTTGGCAGTACATCCAACCGGCCTCACAACCACACCAGCCCTTTCACGTCCAACCGGCCTCACAACCACACCAGCCCTTTCACGTCCAGCTTCTTCACCTGTGGGATCATCAGACCAGCCACAAGGACAGCTGATGAAACTGAGGGGTATTTGGTCTGTAATAAAGCCCTTTTGTGGGTTGAAAAACTCACTGATAAACAGGGCCTGCCTCCCCAGTGGGTGGGCCTACGCCCCCCCCCAGCCCACCCATGGCTACGCTCCTGCCCAGTCATGTGAAATCCATAGATTAAGGCCTAATTTATTTATTTAAATTGACTGATCTCCTGATATGAACTGTAACTCAGCAAAATCGTTGAAACTGTTTCGTTTATATATTTTTGTTTAGAAAAAAGTATGAACATCTTTTGTCATAATTTCGATGTTGCCAGATTGACTTGAGATGGAGAATAACATTAGCTAGCTAGCTAGCTCAGATTTTGGGGGAAAACACTGGATTTTAGCTAGCTAATGTTAACATTGCTAGCTATTTTTGGCTAACTTTGCTAGCTATTGACAATATTGCCATCTGCCTAAAGTAAATGTGACGACATGATAACAACGGCAAAGTAGTTTCCTACTAAATATTTGCCTACTTAGAGAATGCCAAGTGTGCAAAGCTGTCATCAAGGCAAAGGGTGGCTATTTGAAGAATCTCAAATACATAAAATATATTTTGTTTTAACACTTTTTTTGGTCACTACATGATTCCATGTGTTATTTCATAGTTCTGATGTCTTCACTATTATTCTACAATAATAGAAAATAGTCAAAATAAAAGAAAAACCCTGGAATGAGTAGGTGTGTCCAAACTTCTGACATGTACAGTATGTCACGGCAGGCGTAAATATATGTCATGACAGTGTTATGATCATATTATAAACAGGTTATGACAAGCTGTTAACCGTTATGACATTTGACATGGTTATAACAGTGTTATGATGCTGGGTGTCAAGTAAAGTGTTACCCAAATGTAATATAGGTTTGTGTTTCTTGCAGTCAGTTTACAGACTACAACTGATTTGTAATTTGTTGATGATCCCTGACTTAGAGAACAGGATGCCTTCTGGAACACAGACCCAGTCTTATTCCTTGGATTCCAGACCAACCCGACCTCTAACCCTTGACCTACCTCGTGGGAGCGGAACTTGGTGTTGTCCAGCTTGCGGACAGCGTAGGTCATGTCCTCCTTGCGTACGAACTCCACCACGCCGGTACCGTCCCGGAACACGTCAGCGTAACATACATCACCTGCCTCGCGCATGTGGTCCTTTAGGTCCTGCCAGCTACCACTAGAGGGGAGACCTGGAGAGGGAGGAGGTGGTGGTAGAGGGGCAACACAGTAAAGACAGGAGGAGACCTGGAGAGGAGGACAGCACAGTAAAGACAGGAGGAGACCTGGAGAGGGAGGAGGACAACAGCACAGTAAAGACAGGAGGAGTCCTGGAGAGGACAGCAGCACAGTAAAGACAGGAGGAGTCCTGGAGAGGAGGACAGCACAGTAAAGACAGGAGGAGTTCTGGAGAGGAGGGAGGAGGACAGCACAGTAAAGACGGGGTCCTGCCAGCTACCGCTAGGGGAGAGACCACCATGCAGACAGTCGAACCAGACACAAACACAGAGCTAAGCCACACACTGACCGGAGACGATGACCCGGTACTCAGAGCGTCGTGATGGAGGTCCATATCTTCCTCTGGGTCCTCCACCGTCACCACCGCCCCTTCCACCGCCCATCCCCCCTCTCCCCCCTCCACGACCACTACGGGGGAACTCCACCCGGAGACGGTAACCATCGTAGTCATAACCATCACGACCGTGCACCGCATCATCAGCATCCCTGGGACACACACACAAATAGATAGACACACACAGACACAGGTTAGGTTGAGATTGTTCCACAGTTAGCTACTTCCCTCTGCCTGCACCGTAAGCTCCTCTGAACAGGACATTCCACAGGTGTTGAATATAGCCTTGGCTGAGCAGCAGTGTTCTTCTGCTTTACTCTGTTGACTGGACCAGTAGGTGACCAGTTTACCACCAGTCTCTCTGTGGACCGGACCAGTAGGTGACCAGTTTACCACCAGTCTCTCTGTGGACCGGACCAGTAGGTGACCAGTTTACCACCCGTCTCTCTGTGGACCGGACCAGTAGGTGACCAGTTTACCACCCGTCTCTCTGTGGACCGGACCAGTAGGTGACCAGTTTACCACCCGTCTCTCTGTGGACCGGACCAGTAGGTGACCAGTTTACCACCCGTCTCTCTGTGGACCGGACCAGTAGGTGACCAGTTTACCACCCGTCTCTCTGTGGACCGGACCAGTAGGTGACCAGTTTACCACCCGTCTCTCTGTGGACCGGACCAGTAGGTGACCAGTTTACCACCCGTCTCTCTGTGGACCGGACCAGTAGGTGACCAGTTTACCACCCGTCTCACTGTGGACCGGACCAGTAGGTGACCAGTTTACCACCCGTCTCTCTGTGGACCGGACCAGTAGGTGACCAGTTTACCACCCGTCTCTCTGTGGACCGGACCAGTAGGTGACCAGTTTACCACCCGTCTCTCTGTGGACCGGACCAGTAGGTGACCAGTTTACCACCAGTCTCTCTGTGGACCGGACCAGTAGGTGACCAGTTTACCACCCGTCTCTCTGTGGACCGGACCAGTAGGTGACCAGTTTACCACCCGTCTCTCTGTGGACCGGACCAGTAGGTGACCAGTTTACCACCCGTCTCTCTGTGGACCGGACCAGTAGGTGACCAGTTTACCACCCGTCTCTGTGGACCGGACCAGTAGGTGACCAGTTTACCACCCGTCTCTCTGTGGACCGGACCAGTAGGTGACCAGTTTACCACCCGTCTCTCTGTGGACCGGACCAGTAGGTGACCAGTTTACCACCAGTCTCTCTGTGGACCGGACCAGTAGGTGACCAGTTTACCACCCGTCTCTCTGTGGACCGGACCAGTAGGTGGTGGGCCAATGCCCAAAAACGTGAAGTTGATTGAGCCCCGTCGAGGGAGGAGCAGATTTTTTGTACATGACAGTAAAACATTCTTATGATGACTATAACATTTGTTGGCACCTTCAATCTCTGCCAGTGAATTCAACTGTTGAAACATGTTTTGGTATGATTATGTGTCTCATTTCAAGTAACTAGCTGCAGGCTTAAAGAAACATCAAATCATATGCTTTGCATGGAAACCCAAATAAAAGCATGTACAGAGCATTCGGAAGGTATTCAGACCTGTTCCCCTTTTCCACATTGTTACGTTACAGCCTTATTCTAAAATTGATAAAATAAAACATTTTCCTCATCATACTACACACCATACACCCCATAATGACATCACCACACCCCATAATGACATCACCACACCCCATAATGACATCAACATACCTCATAATGACATCACCACACCCCATAATGACATCAACATACCCCATAAACAGGTTTTTTAGAAATGTTTGCAAACTAATAAAACCTGCAAAACAGAAACACCTTATTTAGATAAGTATTCAGACCCTTTTCTATGAGACTTGAAATTGAGCTCAGGTGCATCCTGTTTCCATTGGTCATCCTTGAGATGTTTGTGCAACTTGGAGTCCACATGTGGTAAATTCAATTGATTGGACATGATTTAGAAAAGCACACAACCGTCTATAAAAGGGCCCACAGTTGACAGTTTAAATTTGCAAAAATCTAATAACCTGTTTTTCACTTTGTCATTATGGGGTAGTGTGTGTAGATTGATGAAAATGTTTTATTTGATCAATTTTAGAATAAGGCTGTAACGCAACAAAATGTGGTAAAGGAGAAATCTGGACCCCTACAAATCAGCCGGGCTAGACAGTCTGGACCCTCTCTTTCTAAAATTATCTGCCGAAATTGTTGCAAGCCCTATTACTAGCCTGTTCAACCTTTCTTTCGTATCGTCTGAGATTCCCAAAGATTAGAAAGCTGCCGCGGTCATCCCCCTCTTCGAATGGGGAGACACTCCAGACCCAAACTGCTACAGACCTATATCTATCCTACCCTGCATCTCTAAGGTCTTCGAAAGCCAAGTTAACAAACAGATTACTGACCATTTTGAATCACATAGTACCTTCTCCGCTATGCAATCTGGTTTCCGAGCTGGTCATGGGTGCACCTCAGCGACGCTCAAGGTCCTTAACGATATCATAACCGAATACTGTGCAGCTGTATTCATCAACCTGGCCAAGGCTTTCGACTCTGTCAAATCACCACATTCCTATTGACAGACTCAACAGCCTTGGTTTCTCAAATGATTGCCTCGCCTGGTTCACCAACTACTTCTCTGATAGAGCTGTGTGTCAAATCGGAGGGCCTGTTGTCCAGACCTTTTGGCAGTCTCTATGGGGGTGCCACAGGGTTCAATTCTCGGGCCGACTCTCTTCTCTGTATATATCAATGATGTGGCTCTTGCTGCTGGTGATTCTCTGATCCACCTCTACGCAGGCGACACCATTCTGTATACTTCTGGCCCTTCCTTGGACACTGTGTTAACTAACCTCCAGACAAGCTTCAATGTCATACAACACTCCTTCCGTGGCCCTCCAACTGCTCTTAAACGCAAATAAAACTAAATGCATGGTATTCAACCGATCATTTCCCGCACCTGCCCGCCCATCCAGCATCACTACTCTGGACGGCTGACTTAGAATACGTGGATAACTACAAATACCTAGGTGTCTGGCTAGACCGTAAACTCTCCTTCCAGACTCACATTAAGCATCTCCAATCCAAAATTAAATCTAGAATCGGCTTCCTATTTTGCAACAAAGCTTCCTTCAGTCATGCTGCCAAACATACCCTCGTAAAACTGTCTATCCTACCGATTCTTGACTTCGGCGATGTCATCTATAAAGTAGCCTCCAACACTCTACTCAGCAAACTCGATGAAGTCTATCACAGTGCCAATCGTTTTGCCACTAAAGCCCCAAACACTACTCACCACTGCGACCTATACGCTCTCGTTGGCTGGCCCTCGCTTCATACTCGTCGCCAAACCCACTGGCTACAGGTTATCTACAAGTCTCTGCTAGGTAAAGCTCCGCCTTATTTCAGCTCACTGGTCACCATAGCAGCACGCACTCGTAGCACGCACTCCAGCAGGTATATCTCACTGGTCACCCCCAAAGCCAATTCCTCCTTTGGTCGCCTTTCCTTCCAGTTCTCTGCTGCCACTGACTGGAACGAACTGCAAAAAAAAAATGACTGAAGCTGGAGATTCCCCATCTCCCTCACTAACTTTAAGAACCAGCTGTCAGAGCAGCTCAGATCACTGCACCTGTTCATAGCCTATCTGTATACAGCCCATCTATCTACCTCACCCCCATACTGTATTTATTAATTTTGCTCCTTTGCTCCCCAGTATCTCTACTTACATATCCATCTTCTGCACATCTACCATTCCAGTGTTTAATTGCCATATTGTAACTACTTCGCCACCATGGCCTATTTATTGCCAACTCCCTTATTTGAGCTAATTTGCACTCTTTTTTTCTATTGTATTATTGACTGTATGTTTTGTTTATTCCATGTGTAACTCTGTTGTTGTTTGTATCGAACTGCTATGCTTTATCTTGGCCAGGTCGCAGTTACAAATGAGAACTTGTTCTCAACTAGCCTACCTGGTTAAATAAAGGTGGGAAAAAAAGAAAAAAAAGAAGTGGTCTGAAAACTTTCCGAATGCACTGTATTTAAGTGGTTTAAATATTAACTTTCCTACTAACCTTCGAAGATTGACAGTACCAAAATCTTGCCAATCCATTCATTACTAGGTTCCATACTTACAAGGTTTATTCCACTGACTTAGACATGTTTTCCATACTGTACATTTCATGCACACACAGTACCAGTCAAAAGCAAGGACACACCAACTCCACACCTGTTAAACAAATCAAAATATATTTTATATTTCAGAGAAAAAGTCTGCTGCTCAAAATCAATTCAAATCAAGGATGTTGCCAGGATGGGGCCAACAACGCTGCCCGGGAGAGCATCCGTTGGGGGCCAACAACGCTGCCCGGGAGACCATCCGTTGGGGGCCAACAACGCTGCCCGGGAGACCATCCGTTGGGGGCCAACAACGCTGCCCGGGAGACCATCCGTTGGGGGCCAACAACGCTGCCCGGGAGAGCATCCGTTGGGGGCCAACAACGCTGCCCGGGAGACAATCCGTTGGGGGCCAACAACGCTGCCCGGGAGACAATCCGTTGGGGGCCAACAACGCTGCCCGGGAGACAATCCGTTTTCGGGACACCTTCACCTCCTACTTCTCCAAGGAGGGTGCTGTTCCCTGGAACATAGACAACACTATGTACAACGAAAGGCTCTTTAAACGAACATTGATTCTGTAACCATTACCCTCAGCAAACATTCTATGCGTGTGGAACCTGACGGCTGCTTTTTTGACAATGGTCACGCTTCTCATGGATGGGAGTACGTTTAAAAAAAAGTTTTTTTAAAGCTTGTCCTCATCCAGACGGGCCTGGGTGGGTGGTGGTGACGGTGGACCATCTGATGCCTTACTTGCTACTACAAGCTCTTCTCAAAAAGAGTCATTGGTTTCTTTACAGAGGCTTGTGGCTCAGCACTGGGAGGGAGCACTGAGTTGCTTGTGGTTGACCACTTCCATCACTATCGTCTCTCTGATGCTGAGGCTTCTCCTCAGTCTCTCCCGCATTTTCTCTTTGCCACTCCTCCTCCTTTTCTTCCTGCCGCTGCTGCTCCTCCTCCTCCTCTTCCTGCCACTGCTGTTGCTCCTCCTCCTCTTCCTGCCGCTCCTCCTCTTCCTGCCGCTGCTGTTGCTCCTCCTCCTCTTCCTGCCGCTCCTCCTCTTTCTGCCGCTGCTGCTGCTCCTCCTCCTCCTCCTGCTGCTGCTCCTCCTCCTCCTCCTGCTGCTGCTGCTATTTCTCTCCCTGTCCTTCGCCTGGAGCTCCATGGATGTCAGTTGCTCCCCTTAGCCCTTCAGTCATGATGGAAGTGGTGTGGCGGGACTCAAGAAAGGGGTTGAGGAAACTCATGACAGCCATGAAGCGCCATGACCGGTGTTGCACTGCTCCTGCCCCACTCCTCAACTCGTTTCTTTCCTTGACAAAAGTATCTCTGAGGTTTTTCCACTTTCTCCTGCAAAATTCCTCTTGAAAACTGGTGAAAAACACAATTCATTAAATGTCGCTATAACATTATAAAATTTTATTTGCTGTATATTTTACCAGGTGTATTATATGATCTAAATTAATCTTATTATGGTAATAGATTGATCATATGTTCTCACAGAAGAATCAAATGTAAATGCAAGGTGATATCTGAAACTCATTAATGGCATGTAACACAGAGAATAGACTACACGATCAGTGAATATATTATATAGACTACAATGTGGGGAACTCATGCTTGGTAACAACTACATGTAGGTATATACGACTTGCATCCTTGGCACCATACAATTACATTGTATTCTGCTCAATCCATAGGCTTCATTGACGCCATTCAGAGTGTCTTGAAGTCAATAAAATTGGCTATGCTAGCTGAAGTTTATAGCTAGTTAGCTTGCCAGCCATCTAGCTAGACAGCTAGCTAATATTGACATTATATTTAATATTGACATAAACATTATGATATTTTATGAAACCCACCAGGGACACCAATGACTTCTGCCACATTCCTCCACACTGCATTCCGTTTGTGTCTCTACAGATAAAAAGGGTGCCACCAGAGTTCTGGGAACCCCATCACAGCAATAATCCATTTCTCATCCATTGCTCTTGTTAAAGCTAGCGATGGACACACATTGAAATAACGTAATGTTGATTGATGAAACTAAACTTTATATTTTTAACAGAACGGAATACATTCTAGCAGGACCCCTACGCCAACCACTGTGGTTGGTTATCGCCCAGCGTTAAAGCTACCAAGCTAGCTGGCTAATGTTAGCTAATCAGCTAGCTTTTTAAAATAGCGATTTGTCAATTTACTTAATGACCAAAAAACATGCAGAATCATTTGTCTCTACATTAACATATTCCTCTCAACTGTACATTTTTTGCATGATCGGTATGACGTTATAATTACTTACATTTGCTTCCATCCCAGTATTGTTGCTGGACATCTTTGCTGAATAAAGTCTCCAGCCTTGGATCCAATCAGTGGCGTAGCTTCAGCAGGTGCTCCCACACCAGGGCTCGTGACGTACATGGGCCCGGATCTGTGGAGCCGCGGGTCCCCTATGTAATTTGAATACCGCCCCACCATGCCCAAGTATTAATTGTTGACGCAGGTCAATCACGTCTACGATTTGACCAGAAAGTATTTATTTAACCTAGGCTATATGATAAATGATCCCACTGATGGTTTCACCAACAAAATGTTTTTTTTCTGTCACTACATAAGTCAGCATGATATTTTAGTGTATTGATGACAATAAATCAAATTAATTTGCTAAATAAATCATAATATTCAATAGTTTCAATACCATGTTAAGATAATGAAATGCATTCTGGAATTCATTGTGCAAATACTCTCCAAAGTGTTATTGTTTCTGTCATCGTTTTAAGCAACAGTTGAGCTAGCTATCAAGAGACAACGGCCGGGGGAAAAAAATAGTGAGAGAAAGTCGAGAATAGAAAATTACTGATGTAAAAATCTGCAATGTATCAACATAAAAGTGGCACCCAAAAGAGGAAGGCCAAAAATGAGAAAGCAAAAGTGGTATCAATATTAGTGAAATTTGATTCCTTTTTCAAACGCAGTTCAAGTGCAGCCATTGCTAAAACAAGAAATGTAGCAGGACCAGAAGAGGATGTAGGTTAATCAGCACAAGCAATGTAGCGGGACCAGAAGAGGATGTAGGTTTATCAGCACAAGCAATGTAGCAGGACCAGAAGAGGATGTAGGTTTATCAGCACAAGCAATGTAGCAGGACCAGAAGAGGATGTAGGTTTATCAGCACAAGCAATGTAGCGTGACCAGAAGAGGATGTAGGTTTATCAGCACAAGCAATGTAGCAGGACCAGAAGAGGATGTAGGTTTATCAGCACAAGCAATGTAGCAGGACCAGAAGAGGATGTAGGTTTATCAGCACAAGCAATGTAGCAGGACCAGAAGAGGATGTAGGTTTATCATCGCCAGCAGCAGCTTTTAGCGGGTCAAGTGAGCCAAGGCCAAGCTGTTCCATCGTGCCAGAAGAAGCAACTTTGACAGAGGAGGATACAGGTTGTCAGGTATCGGCGGATACGACCCTGAGCACAAGTCAGGCCAGACATCCCCGGGCCGGGTGGGGAGGAAGAGGAGCAGGGAGAGGCTAGAATCGTGACGGCTGAAGAAACAGGTGGAAGTGGGACCGACGGCCTTTTTACCTATCCAACTGACAGGGGGCATTATGCAACAAATGTGGATGCAGAAGGTAAACGGCACGTTATTGCATTAGGCTCGTGTAAGCCTACTGGCCCATTCCCATGACGAAAGGCTGGAATCTAATTACCACGTACATGGCTGTTATTCAGACAAGCTTGATTGCACGTATTGTGATCCTTACTGGCTGTTTGGAGATCGCAGTGATCCTTTCTTCTCTGATGAGTGGGTGAATGGGGTGAGAGATTGGCGCCATCTAATATCCAAAATAGCATGTCATGAGACATCCCAGATTCACATGGGTGCCTGTTTGGTATATGAGCAATGGAAGCTCAATGTCACTATTGACTCAGAACTGGAGAGGCGTGCGTAATGCAGAAAATCCCTGGCAACAGGTGTTGGAGCGCATAGTTAATGTAACTTTCACACTTGCATCATGTAATTTGGTGTTCAGAGGGCACTGTGAAAAGCTGTGGCAGAGAGCACTGTGAAAAGCTGTGGCAGGTCAACAGTGAGAATATTGTCAGTATAATTGAACTGCTGTCATTTTACGACCCAGTTCTGAAAGAACTTTTAGAACGAGCCGCAGGATCCGTTAGTCCTCAAATCCAAAATGAGCTGATTTATATCTTAGCCGAGCGAGTGAAGTGAGACATTCAGGGAGATGCAGGAAGCCACATTTTGTTCTATTATTATGGACACCAGACGTATCCAAAGTAGACCAGTTCAGCCGAGTTTATCGCTATGTGAGAGTGATAAGGGATGCAAATAATGTCGCCACAGATCTGACCATCACAGAGTCGTTTCGGGGATTTGCCCAGGGATTTCTGGATTGCTGGCACATCAACAGCTGAGCTTCAATATATTTCTAAATGTCCTGGGCAGCATAGAGGATAGCTGGATATTTCTAAATGTCCTGGGCAGCATAGAGGATAGCTGGATATTTCTAAATGTCCTGGGCAGCATAGAGGATAGCTGGATATTTCTAAATGTCCTGGGCAGCATAAAGGATAACTGGATATTTCTAAATGTCCTGGGCAGCATAGAGGATAGCAGGCTGGATATTTCTAAATGTCCTGGGCAGCATAGAGGATAACAGGCTGGATATTTCTAAATGACCTGGGCAGCATAGAGGATAACGGGCTGGATATTTCTAAATGACCTGGGCATGGGTATGATGGAGTGGCTGACATGAGCGGGGTCTAGTCGGGTGTGCAGGCCAGAATGTCTGAAAAAAGAGCCGCTTGCTGTTTATGTGTTTATGTGCATTGCGCAGCGCACAATCTTAACCTGGCAAAGACCCTTGACGACAAATGGGGAGCTCAGAAAGCATTTGAAGAGACTTTGAGAAGGCGAGGCATCATTTTGATGAGATATGGGAGGACGGGTCGACTGTTTAATAGTCAACGTCTTTAATGCAAACCTTGACATCATTATCCACCAACTGAGTCTGTTTGACTCCATCCATCCCACTACCCTGGCCAACGCAGATGATGATGCGCTCTACGAGACCGCCAGCCGGCTGGCTGAACATTACGGCAAAGATACAGTGGTTTACGAAAGTATTCACCCCCCGTGGCATTTTTCCTATATTGTTGCCTTACAACCTGGAATTAAAATAGATTTTTGGAGGGCTCGTATCATTTGATTTACACAACATGCCTAGCACTTTGAAGATGCAAATTTTTATTTATTTATTGTGAAACAAACAAGAAATAAGACAAAAAAACAGAACTTGAGCGTGCATAACTTTTCACCCCCTTAAAGTCAATAGTAGAGGTAGAGCCACCTTTTGCAGAAATTACAACTGCAAGTCTCTTGGGGTATGTGTCTATAAGCTTGGCACATCTTACCACTGGAATTTTTGCCCATTCTTCAAGGCAAAACTGCTCCAGCTCCTTCAAGTTGGATGGGTTCTGCTGGTGTACAGCAATCTTTAAGTCATACCACAGATTCTCAATTGGATTGAGGTTTGGGCTTTGACTAGGCCATTCCAAGACATAAATATTTCCCTTAAACCACTCAAGTGTTAATTTAGCAGTACCCTTAGGGTCCTTATCCTGCTGGATGGTGAACCTCCACCCCAGTCTCAAATCTCTGAAAGACAAACAGGTTTCCTTCAAGAATTTCCCTGTATTTAGCACCATCCATCATTACTTCAATTCTGACCAGTTTCCCAGCCCCTGCTGGTGAAAAATATCCCCACACCATGCTGCTGCCACCACGCTTCACTGTGGGGATGGTGTTCTCGTGTGATGAGAGGTGTTGGGTTTGCATCAGACATAGCATTTTCCTTGATGGCCAAAAAGCTCAATTTTAGTCTCATCTGACCAGAGTACCTTCTTCCATATCTTTGGGGAGTCTCCCATATGCCTTTTGGCAAACACCAAACGTGTTTGCTTATTTTTTTCTTGCCACTCTTCTGTAAAGCCCAGCACTGTGGAGTGTACGGCTTAAAGTGGTCCTATGGACAGATACTCCAATCTAAACTGTGGAGCTTTGCAGCTCCTTCAGGGTTATCTTTGGTCTCTTTGTTGCCTCTCTGATTAATGCCCTCCTTGCCAGGTCTGTGAGTTTTGGTGGGCAGCACTCTCTTAACAGGTTCGTTGTGGTGCCATATTCTTTCCATTTTTTAACGATGGATTTATGATGCTCATGAGATGTTCAACGTTCCTGATATTTTTTATAACCCAACCCTGATCTATACTTCTCCACAACTTTGCCCCTGACGTGTTTGGGGAGCTACTTTGTCTTCATAGTGCCGCCGCTTGCTTCGTGGTGTTGCAGACTCTGGGGCCTTTCAGAACAGGTGTATATATACTGAGATCATGTGACAGATCATGTGACACTTAAATAAAGTCCACCTGTGTGCAATCTAACTAATTATGTGACTTCTGAGGGTAATTGGTTACATCAGATCTTATATAGCGGGCTTCATAGAAAAGGGGGTGAATACATATGCACGCACCACTTTTCCAGTTATAATTTTTTAAAACAAGTCATTTTTTTCATATCCCTTGACCAATTTGGACTATTTTGTGTATGTCCATTACATGAAATCCAAATAAAAACCCATTTAAATTAAAGATTGTAATACAACAAAATAGGAAAAACGACAAGGGGGGTGAATACCAATGACTGGAACGAATCGCAAAAATCTCTGAAGCTGGAGTCTTATATCTCCCTCTCTAACCTTAAGCATCAGCTGTCTGAGCAGCTTACCGATCACTGTACCTGTACACAGACAATCTGTAAATAGCACACCCAACTACCTCATCCCCATTTTATTACTTACCCTCTTGCACCTCAGTATCCCTACTTGCACATCATCATCTGCACATCTATCACTCCAGTATTAATGATAAATTGTAATTATTTTGCCTCTATGGCCTACTCTTCTACATTTATTTTATTTGATGTATTTTTATTTCACCTTTATTTAACCAGGTAGGCTAGTTGAGAACAAGTTCTCATTTGCAACTGCGACCTGGCCAAGATAAAGCATAGCAGTGTGAACAGACAACACAGAGTTACACATGGAGTAAACAATTAACAAGTCAATAACACAGTAGAAAAAAGGGGAGTCTATATACATTGTGTGCAAAGGGCATGAGGAGGTAGGCGAATAATTACAATTTTGCAGATTAACACTGGAGTGATAAATGATCAGATGGTCATGTACAGGTAGAGATATTGGTGTGCAAAAGAGCAGAAAAGTAAATAAATAAAAACAGTATGGGGATGAGGTAGGTAAAAATGGGTGGGCTATTTACCGATAGACTATGTACAGCTGCAGCGATCGGTTAGCTGCTCAGATAGCAGATGTTTGAAGTTGGTGAGGGAGATAAAAGTCTCCAACTTCAGTGATTTTTGCAATTCGTTCCAGTCACAGGCTGCAGAGAACTGGAACAAAAGGCGGCAAAATGAGGTGTTGGCTTTAGGGATGATCGGTGAGATACACCTGCTGGAGTGCGTGTTACGGATGGGTGTTGCCATCGTGACCAGTGAACTGAGATAAGGCGGAGCTTTACCTAGCATGGACTTGTAGATGACCTGGAGCCAGTGGGTCTGGCGACGAATATGTAGCGAGGGCCAGCCGACTAGAGCATACAAGTCGCAGTAGTGGGTGGTATAAGGTGCTTTAGTGACAAAACGGATGGCACTGTGATAAACTGCATCCAGTTTGCTGAGTAGAGAGTTGGAAGCAATTTTGTAGATGACATCGCACACACTGAACACAGATTTTTTATATTTTTCTTTTCTATTGTGTTATTGACTGTACATTTGTTTATGTGCAACTCTGTGTTCTTGTCGCACTGCTTTGCTTTATCTTGGCCAGGTCGCAGTTGTAAGTGAGAACTCGTTCTCAACTGGCCTACCTGGTTAAATGAAGAAAGAAAAAATTTAATACTTTTGCAAGGCACTGTATATCAGCAAGCTTCCCTGGCAAATTACTCTATTTCAGGGCCTGTTTTAAGAAGGAAATAGCAAAGCACACTACAGTGAAAGACCTGGCCAAGATGCTCATTGTGGATTACAATTCAGTCACTGCTACATTTGGGGAAGTGTTTACAGCGATGCTCCTTTTTATGACTGCCTGTAATGGGAGCCAGTGCCGAGCACTCCTTTCCCAAACTGAAGATAATTAAATCATACCTGAGGAGCAGCATGGGACAGGAAAGACTGAGTGGTTTGGCCATTCTGTCCATTGAAAACATCAGGACCATGGAGAGCGGAAGGCCCGTTGAATACCAATCAAATGAGTGATTAAGCTTCTATTTTTACAGGACATGCTACCCAGACAGCCTATATGAATCAAGCTTTATTGAGATGAATTTACATTTCTTGACAATCTACGACTATGCTGGATCTGTCTTTGGAAACCATGTTCTGGTGCAGGGCTGCTGAGCCATTTCATTGTCATCATAGCCAATACATTTAACTAAGCTTTAAGAATAATACTAAGCACATACACATCATATACTGTTTAAAGGCATGCTGCCATCTAAGCAATCTGTTTGAATGCTCCACTTCATTGATTTGCTGGTGTTTTTGCTACAGGCCCTCTGCGGGAGGTACTTTGTTTGAAATACCGGTATGTCAGTTTTGCCTCCATGCATAACATCAGGGAACATGTACTGGGTCATTAGCTGGGTTTCTGTCAAGAGATTGATCTTTATATTTATGTTTTATAATATAGGCTATTGCCTATTATTTGCAGATAAAATAGGGTAGTTTTTTACCGCTTTGTGCTTTCCATGGTGCTGATGGATTTACACGGGTTAATTTCTGACCTCTGTCCACGTGCTGCACAGCCTTACCAACAAAATTATTTTAATTTTATGGGAAATATGGGTGGTGATAGGGGCCCGTCATGATAAAGCTACACTACTGGGTCCCATGCTGCCAAATTCGTCATGGGAACCACTCAATGTGATTGGTCATCGCCCAGCGGTATCTGCTGGCGATTTGAATAAAGGGTTAAAGTTTAACTTGTTTCACCGCCTCCCAAAGGTCCACGGCCCCTCTGCTATTGAACATTAATCGGATGGTTCCCCGCGCATTGCCAGTTAACCTCAGTCTCTAACACAACACGAGGTAGCTATATTGCTAAAGCACCAAAATCTTTCTGGGGCTGTTCTAGTTTCGTTCCGTAACATGTGATTCTACTGGGACATTTGGCCGATACCAACAGACTAAACTCAACGATTTACCATCATAAATCATTGAGTTTAATCGGATATAGTAGTGTGGTCATTTTCTGTCGGCCCAGTGTCCCAACAGACAGTATGTTTATTGCATGGGCTGATACAGAACCCGTTGTTGTGGGAGGAAGCTAACTAGGGCCGTTTACTTTGACATATTAAGTCATTTAGCGACCCACATAATGAACTAACCTTCCCGGTTACTGGCCCAACACTGTTAACGGCTAGGCAACCTGCCGCCGAGCTGTTAGTTGTAAAAGCGGCTAACGTTAGCATCGTTAACTAGCTACCTGGGGTCCTCGAATTCCACGAAAGCGAACGGCGGTCCTCCTCTCCGGTTCTTCAAGTCGATATCCCGGATCGCTCCGTACTTGTAGAACACGTCCTCCACGTCTTTAGTGCGAATATCAGGCGGCAGGTTACCCACGTAGATCCGACAGTCGTTGTTTCCCGCTGGGCCACGAACCACGCTCCCGCCGCCCGACATATTATCCCCCGACATCCGAAGATTACTACTTACCTAGCTAGCTAACTGAAGAAAAGCCGTGTAACTGTATATAAGAGATGGCTGTATAAATATCAAGCTATCTATTATCTAAATCAATCGTGAACGGCGCACACAGAGTTAGCAAGCTAATTTAGAAATATTCCCGCAACTCTCGCTGACTTCTCAAAATGGCGCCGAGATCTCGCGTGTCTTTGGAACCTGCGCGGACTGATAAGACTCCTTTCTGTGTTTGCAAACATTGCCGCAGGAGGGCGATGCGCCCAAGTTGGCTGCTTCTTCTTTGGAGTTTATGGTTGGACTGCACACAAAACGGTCTATTGTCGCAATCAACTGGACGGTTTGAAACCCTGTTTTTTTTTTTATCCATACGTAAGTGATACTAACTTCATCCGCTCTAATAAAATGGTACATTGCCAAAACAAACAAAACTCCCACAGGCTCTAGGACCTGAGAGGATGGGACTGCTTTTGCCAATATTCCATGTAACTCCTTTGCTGTGAAATCTTTCAGCGCACGGAACCGCTCAGCAGCGATCACTAGGATTTCTATCTTTCTGGACCTTCTGTCCACCTTGGCAGTGTCATTAATTACCACAGCTATAAATGCCACAACGTCCACCTGCTTAACCTTTCACCAGCAGGATCCTGACATTTTAAAGGTAACCCCTGCATCCTGCAGTGTAGGCTTATCAACTACCTCGGACTCGACTCCTCTGGTGCACCATTAAAATCCTCAACCCTTTTCACAGCTGCTGCATATGAAATGCTCTGTACAACCCTTACTTTGGCCACCTCATTCTCTTTTGGAGGAAATTGGTGGCAGAACAAGGGGGAATTCTTATAGAACGGCAGCAAAAATAAAGCCTCTATTTGCATGTTGCTTATGAGTGCATTTTACACATTTTATATTAAGTCCTGCTTATGTTTGTGTCATCGCAAATCAACTGCATCATACTTAACACTAGTAAAATGTCTCTTTGGCTAACTTTTGCTACACCCTATACAGTATCAATGAACGTTAGCATTCTAGCAAACTGCTGCATCCAAAATAGTTATTTTGCAACGACCACAACCGAATATAATCTTAGCTACTGTTCAAGCAAGAATAATTTACTAAGATGCGGCCTCTGCAGAAGTCAGAGCAAATATACTTTTTTTGCAGAGCTGTTGTGAAGAAAGTGAGTTTGTGTTTATACAGGACCTCCCGCCCTCACCTGTTAACTTATCACGTCAATGATGCGCACGGTAATGTGGTGCGGAGCTCAATTTGGCCACCGGAGGCTCCGCAATTGCTTCATACAATCTATATTGCGCCTCCGACCACACTTTTGGATGAAGCATAAATTGGCTTTTAGTGAAGCTGTCTTTTCAAACATAAATACATTAAAAAACAATCCAAACCCTGTTATTAAAGTGCAAGAGACGTGTAAGTAAAAACATGAACATTCAACATCACCATGGTGATGGCAACTTCCCCCTGCCTTCAGTGGTTTCAGACTGCTGCAAAGCCTGGTTGTATTCAGTGACATGTAATCGTTCTGAACTTTACAGATATAAATAGAATGGATAGAGTTCACACAAGTTCTTTTAACAAACATTTCTGTACTACACTGCATTCAAATATTCAACCTTTAGCATCAGAGGCAGGTACTTCCACTCTTTTGCTGTCCACAGCACCCTATCAGCATAACAGCGCTCAGTTTCCCCTAGTGGCCAGTTTCCACGTCAACGTCCCCAGACATGGATGGACGTTTAATACTGAGTTGTATCACAGGGGACCTGACTGGTCGATGTTGATGTAAACACATCAGTACTGACCGTAACTGTGCTAGGAAGACTCCCATCACTCTGGTCAGTCTGTTTAAATCAACAGGAAGCTCCGTCTCAGAACCATAATGATCGTTTACATTATACACAGATGGTGTAGAGAGAATGAACATATTGTTCGTCTGTGTTTTACCATGACATCCCAGGTCAGGGAGTGGAATGTGTGTTACCATGACGCCCCAGCTCAGGGAGTGGAAGGTGTGCGTTACCATGATGAAGCCTCAGCAAGTGGACTCCCTGAAACAGAAACTGGCCTTCCACAAACTGTTGCCACAAAGTTGGAAGCACAGAATCATCTAGAATGTAATTGTATACTGTCACATTAAGGTTTCCCTTCCCTGGAACTAAGGGGCCCGAACCATGAAAAACAGCCCGACCATTATTCCTCCTCCACCAAAATGTACAGTAGGCACTATGCATTGGGGCAGGTAGCGTTCTCCTGGCATCCGACAAACCCAGTTTTGTCTGTCGGACTGCCAGATGGTGCAGCGCGATTCATCACTCCAGAGAACGCGTTTCCACTGCTCCAGAGTCCAATGGCGGCAAGTGTTTACACCACTCCAGCCGATGCTTGGCATTGCGGTCTTGGGCTCGACCATGAAAACCCATTTCATGACGCTCCAGGCAAAGTTATTGTGTTGATGTTACTTCCAGAGACGTTTTAGAACTCTAGTGAGTGTTGCAACCAACGACAGACGCGGTACATGACTCAGCGGTCGCACTCTGTGACCTACCACTTCACGGCTGAGCCGTTGTTGCTCCTAGACATTTCCACTTCACAATAACAGCACTTAGTTGATCAGGGCAGTTCTAGCAGGGAAGACATTTGACAAACTAACTTGTTGGAAAGGTGGCATCCTATGATGGTACCACGTTAATTGTCACAGAGCTCTTCAGTAAGGCCATTCTACTGTCAACGTTTGTCTATGGGGATTGCATGGCGATGTACTCGATTTTAGGCTGAAATAGCTGAATCCACTCATTTGAAGGGGTGTCGACATACTGCTGTATTGATAGTTTATTTATAATAAAGATAGCTGCAGACTGAAGGATGCACATGTTTTATTGTGCAACATTTCAACACCAAAACGGAAATATTAATTGTGCAGGTATCCATCCATTAATTGTTAATTTCTTGCACCAATCACCTGCAAGTCATGGGATGTGTGTAGCTTTATAACAGATGTATTTAATATTAGAGAACTCACATCAGAACATCCCACCAAACAGAACAGATGATAATCAACCAATAACATACGGGACAAGAGAGCGGTATGTTTTTACAAACTTTTATTCCTCTGTACATCTCCCCAGCAGCCGTTTATATGATGCCAATCTGGAACAGACAAGACAGGTATTAGCCAGGATTCATAGGGCAGTTATAAAGCATCACTATAAACAGTCTTTTTATAATGAGACACAGTGAAGGTGGTCTGTTGTTGGAGCCTGGACAAGGACACCAGATTCAACTTGTCAACTATTCACCTTGATGAGTTGAATCAGGTGAGTTAGTCTGGGTTACAATACAAATGTCTGCTGTTGGGGGTGGGGGGCTATCGAGACGTTACTGTCAGTCTCACCTTATTGGCAACATCCAATGCATCGTAATCTGGAGCCAGGCGGACATACTCCTTGGGGGTGGGACTGGAGGGGGCTGCTGGGGGCGACTGCTGGAGGCGGGCTGCTGGGGGGCGACTGCTGGGGGCGACTGGGGGGCTGCTGGGGGCGACTGGAGGGGGCTGCTGGGGGCGACTGGAGGGGGCTGCTGGGGGCGACTGGAGGGGGCTGCTGGGGGCGACTGGAGGGGGCTGCTGGGGGCGACTGGAGGGGGCTGCTGGGGGCGACTGGAGGGGGCTGCTGGGGGCGACTGGAGGGGGCTGCTGGGGGCGACTGGAGGGGGCTGCTGGGGGCGACTGGAGGGGGCTGCTGGGGGCGACTGGAGGGGGCTGCTGGGGGCGACTGGAGGGGGCTGCTGGGGGCGACTGGAGGGGGCTGCTGGGGGCGACTGGAGGGGGCTGCTGGGGGCGACTGGAGGGGGCTGCTGGGGGCGACTGGAGGGGGGGGCTGCTGGGGGCGACTGGAGGAGCACCTGACTGTGCTGCTGCTCCAGTTTTCAACTGTTCTGCCTTATTATTATTCGACCATGCTGGTCATTTATGAACATTTGAACATCTTGGCCATGTTCTGTTATAATCTCCACCCGGCACAGCCAGAAGAGGACTGGCCACCCCACATAGCCTGGTTCCTCTCTAGGTTTCTTCCTAGGTTTTGGCCTTTCTAGGGAGTTTTTCCTAGCCACCGTGCTTCTACACCTGCATTGCTTGCTGTTTGGGGTTTTAGGCTGGGTTTCTGTACAGCACTTTGAGATATCAGCTGATGTACGAAGGGCTATATAAATAAATTTGATTTGATTTGATTTGGAGGGGGCTGCTGGGGGCGACTGGAGGGGGCTGTAATGGAGTTGGGGAAACACCAACATAGGAAATAGGGTGACATTTTGGTGATACCGCTGGAGACTATTGAGATGTTACTGTCAGTCTCACCTTATTGGCAACATCCAACGCATCGTAATCTGGAGCCAGACGGACATACGCCTTCTTCTCACCATCGGGCCTTGGAGAAGAGAGGATTGTTAGAACGTATGGCCTCGTGTTTGTGTTTCAGATATCAGTGGGATAAAGAACTCCCATTTCCCAATTGTATAAGTGGTTCCTTTGACGACATCTACACTGGGACTGAACCAACACCCAGCAATGGTGGGGGGTCATCATAGATAACTCTTCACTGGGTATCTTCAACCAGCTTAGGGCTGTCCCCGAACAAAAATATTGGTCGACCGAAAGTTGTCTATTCTTTCGACCAATCTATTTGAAGATGTATTTTTTCATACATAGACACCCCATGTTTGGATAAACGCAACTATATGCACTGAGCTTGTCTAATGCTTAAAGCTCACAGTTTGATTAAATCAGACTCCCCTGGAGCCAGGCGTCTTATGGCCACATGGTGTTAAAACCTGACAGCGAGTGCCTGTGTGACCGGCACACGTCTCTCCTCCATGCTGCAGCGAACAGGCACCACAGAAAGTGTTTATTGTGCTGCTGGAGTTGAGGTTGCAAAATAATTATAGCTATTTACTTACTTGTTTCTGACTAAAAGGTTGTGTTAACGAAATCCCTCATTTGTTTAAGAAAAACATTCTATTGCCGCAACCCTTGCTCTCTTTACGTGAAACATGTACATATCACGTGTGACCAATAGGGCCTGACTTAGAGCCTATCATAATCACATCAATAAATTGGGTCTAAACTCAATGCGGTAACAACAAAATGCGGAGGATGTGAAAAAGACACTCGTAATGGGGGGAATGTTTACTGGGTGCTCAGGAGGGAAAGGGGAAGTCAGATCTGTGGAAGACATTTGATTTAGTTGTGGAAAATACTGGAGATCCAGACAACGGAGTGTATTGGTGCAAGTGTTGAAGAAACAAGTCTGTTCTAACCAGAAAATAAAGCCTATATTACAGCAAAGACTAAAAACAGTTGCATGCATTTGTGAATTGCTGTTCATTTATTGTTTAGGATAATTATTTAAAAGCTCCCATTATTTAATTTCAAAACTAAAATGCTCGTTTGCATTTCAAAGCTTGAATGACTCGTATGCAGTGTGATGACATGATTGATACAGTAACCTATATAAACACACACTGACCAAAAATATAAACCGCAACATGTAAAGTGTTGGTCCCATGTTTCATGAGCTGAAATAAAAGATCCCAGAAATGTTCCAAGCTTATTTCTTTCAAATTTTGTGCACAAAGTTGTTTACATCCCTGTTTGCGAGCCTTTCTCCTTTGCTAAGATAATCCATCCATCTGACAGGTGTGACATATCAAAAAGCTGTTTAATCAGCATGATCATTACACAGGTGCACCTTGTGCTGGGAACAATAAAAGGCCACTGTAAAATGTACCGTTTTGTTACATCACACATGCCACTGATGTTAAGTTGAAGGAGCGTGTAATTGGCATGCTGACTGAAGGAATGTCCACCAGAGCTGTTGTCAGCCCCCAAAAGGAGCAAATCAGACTGCTGTCTTGTGCACCATGGGAAAATAATCAATTTGCGACTACTCTACTAAATAAATCTTGGGTCGACGAATAGCCCATCAAGCAAGCAATAGACTAAATGGGGTCAGCCCTAAACCAGGGCCACCCTCTATTCTGTCAGATCGCCCCAAACCCCTACTCTGACCTCACGGCTCAACATGGTCAGACAAGCAGGCAGTACAGCATGTATCTTTGGAGTCTAATGGGACAAGCCAGTTTAGCGGTAGTGATGCCTGGACTACATTCAGGCTAGTAATGTCAGGATTAGGATATATTAAATTGTTATTTACCGGATGAGTGTGTTGACCTTGGCCACGTCGATGTCGTAGAGCTTCTTGACTGCATGTTTGATCTGATGCTTGTTGGCCTTGACGTCTACGATGAAGACGAGGGTGTTGTTGTCCTCGATCTTCTTCATGGCAGACTCTGTCGTCAGAGGGAACTTAATGATGGCATAGTGGTCCAACCTGGGAGAGAAAAAAGGAGGAAGACGTGTGGAAAGGGAGGAGGAAGGGTGGGGTAAGGAGAGCAGTTCATTAGACCAGTGTGATCCAAACTTTAAACCTAGGAGCCAATCTAAATCCTTCAAATGGCCCCTCTGCAAGCCAACATGTTGCATCCTTGCAGGAGAGGACCTACATATGAAGGTGCAGTATTACCATGTCCACAAAGCAGCGAGGAGTTCTGATCGAGGAGTTCTGATCCGACAATCCATTTGGACTTCTAGATCACGTTGAATAAGACTGGAGAAATCCTAGGGCAGCACTTCTACTCAGACACTGTGAATATGGGCCTGACCTTACCTACACAGCCTTTAGCTGAGACCAGCATGTTGTCTGCTGTCCTGCTTTACAGTCCAGTGGTTTAAAAGGGAATCCCTCCTAGCAGACAAACTGACCTTAACCACCAGTAGTTTAAAAGGAGGGAATCCCCCCTAGCAGACAAACTGACCTGAACCACCAGTGGTTTATAAGGAGGGAATCCCTCCTAGCAGACAATATTCTGTATAGAGCACTTTCACAAAGTACAAGTCAAACAAGTGTGCATGTACTGTATAATTTTAAACTTACTTGTTTCTGCGCGGGGCACTCTTGCGGGGGTACTTGGGTTGTCTGCGGAGGCGCAGGGTTTTGGGGCGGCGGAAGGTTGGGGAGGTTCTAATCTTCTTCTTCCTCTGGCTGTGGACTCCTTTCAGAACAGCCTTCTTGGCCTTCAGGGCCTTCACCTTGGCCTCGGTCTTGGCAGGGACAGCTACAGAGGGAGAGAAGACGTTAGGCAGGGACTGCTAACAAGGACAGGGAACATTAACTGGTTAGTGTGGGGGGGGTTAAAACAGATTTCTATCATCCAGGCATCTAAACACCAAATCCGGTTACGTAGAAATCTAACAGGAATGGGGGATTTGAGTA
Organism: Oncorhynchus tshawytscha; assembly: GCF_018296145.1. Taxonomy (NCBI): domain Eukaryota; kingdom Metazoa; phylum Chordata; class Actinopteri; order Salmoniformes; family Salmonidae; genus Oncorhynchus; species Oncorhynchus tshawytscha. The sequence continues at coordinate 52,844,780 of NC_056458.1, read as the reverse complement.
GGAATTCACATTGATTTCTCTGAGCAGAAGAACAAAGTAGTCGCCCCATCATGGACCACGGTCTAACGGGGAATCTAAAAACCTAACAGTGTTCTGGGACAGATTTCCCCAAAACATCTTCAGGCTACGTTCATCGGTGGAACAGGTTGCCATTTCGCAAAACAGTCTTTATTAATGTTGCACTTGAAATCACAGGTAACACCTGCCTCAGACCACTGGTACAACAACTCATTAGATCACGGTTTGCCCTCCATCACTTAACACACACAGAATCTCCACTAAATATACAACGACAATTTGTATCTCCTGTGACAGTCAAAAACATCATAGGTGAATGAATATACAGCGTTTTCGGAAAGTATTCAGACCCTTGACTTTTCCCACTTTGTTACATTAGACTTATTCTAAAATTGATTAAATAGTTCCCCCCCAATCAATCAGTCAATCTACACACAATACCCCATAGTGACAAAGCAAAAACAGTTTTTGAAAATATTTAAAAACTGAAATACACTGCTCAAAAAAATAAAGGGAACACTAAAATAACATCCTAGATCTGAATGAATGAAATATTCTTATTAAATACTTTTTTCTTTACATAGTTGAATGTGCTGACAAAAATCACACAAAAATTATCAATGGAAATCAAATTTATCAGCCATTTGGGTGGGTTGTAGACTCAGTCTCATGCTACCACTAGAGTGAAAGCACCGCCTGCATTCAAAAGTGACCAAAACATCAGCCAGGAAGCATAGGAACTGAGAAGTGGTCTGTGGTCACCACCTGCAGAACCACTCCTTTATTGGGGGTGTCTTGCTAATTGCCTATAATTTCCACCTGTTGTCTATTCCATTTGCACAACAGTATGTGAAATTTATTGTCAATCAGTGTTGCTTCCTAAGTGGACAGTTTGATTTCACAGAAGTGTGATTGACTTGGAGTTACATTGTGTTGTTTAAGTGTCCCCTTTATTTTTCTGAGCAGTGTATTTACACAAGTCCTCAGACCCCTTACTCAGTCATTTGTTGAAGCACCTTTGGCAGTGATTACAGCCTCAAGTCTTCTAGGGTGACACTACAAGCTTGACACACCTGTATTTGTGGAGTTTCTCCCATTCTTCTCTGCAGATCTTAATTAAGTTCCGTCAGGTTGGATGGGGAGCATCGCTGCACAGCTATTTTCAAGTCTCTCCAGAGATGTTTGATCAGGTTCAAGTCCGGGCTCTGGCTGGGCTACTCAAGGACATTCAGAGTCTTGTCCCGAAGCCACTCCTGTGTTGTCTTGGCTGTGTGCTTAGGATCATTGTCCTGTTGGAAGGTAAACCTTCGCCCCAGTCTGAGGTCCTGAGTAGGTTTTCATCAATAATCTCTTTGTACTTTGCTCCGTTCATCTTTGCCACAATCCTGACTAGTCTCCTAGTCCCTGCCACTGAACAACACCCCCACCGCATGATGCTGCCACCACACTTCACTGTAGGGATGGTGCCAGGTTTCCTCCAGATGTGACGCCTGGCAGAGTTCAATCTTGGTTTCATCAGACCAGAGAATCTTGTTTCTCAAGATCAGAGTCCTTTAGGTGCCTTTTGGCAAATTCCCAGCAGGCGGTCATGTGCCTTTTACTGAGGAGTAGCTTCCGTCTGGCAACGACCATAAAGGCCTGATTAGTGGATTGCTGCAGAGATGGTTGTCATTCTGGAAGGTTCTCGCATCTCCACAGAGGAACTCTGTAGCTCTGTCACTGACCATCGGGTTCTTGGTCACCTCCCAAACCAAGGCCCTTCTCCCTTGATTGCTCAGTTTGGCTGGGTGTTCAGCTCTAGGAAGTCTTGGTTCCAAATGTCTTCCATTTAAGAATGACGGAGGCCACTATGTTCTTAGGGACCTTTAATGCTTTAGAAATGTGTTGATACCCTTCCCCAGATCTGTGCCTCGACACAATTCTGTCTCGCTCTAAGGACAATTCCTTACACCTCATGGCTTGGTTTCTGCTCTGACCTTATATAGACAGGTGTGTGCCTTTCCAAATCATGTCCAATCAATTGAATTTACCAAAGGTGGACTCCAATCAAGTTGTAGAAACATCAAGGATGATCAATGGAAACAGGATGCAGCGGAGCTCAATTTCGATTTTTATAGCAAAGGGTCTGAATACTTACTTCAATAAGGTAAATAATGTTTTTTGGGTACCCATATCCAGATCTGTACCTCAACACAATCCTGTCTTGGAGCTCTACGGACAATTCCTTCGACCTCATCGCTCGGTTTTTGTTCTGACATGCACTGTCAACTGTGGGACCTTATATAGACAGGTGTGTGCATTTCCAAAGCATGTCCAATTAATTTACCACAGGTGGACTCCAATCAAGTTCTAGAAACATCTCAAGCAAAGGGTCTGAAAACGTATGTAAATAAGGTATCTGTCATATTTTTAATACAATAGTAAATATGTCTGAAACCCCGTTCATGCTTTTGTCATTATGGGGTAGTGTGTAGATTATTGAGGGGGGAAGTATTTCATCCATTTTAGAATAAGGCTGTAACGTAAAAAAATGTGGACTAGGGAAGCAGCGTGAATAACAGCCGAATGCACTGTAAATAGTCAAATAAGTTTGCAATGTTATAAACAAGCAAAGATAACCGAGCAATTTTATAATTAGGCTAGTGGTTAGAGCGTTGGACTAGTAACCGGAAGGTTCAAACCCCCGAGCTGACATGGTACAAATCTGTCATTCTGCTCCTGAACAAGGCAGTTAACGCAGTGTTCCTAGGCCGTCATTGTAAATAAGAATTTGTTCTTAACTGACTTGCCTAGTTAAATAAAAGGTAAAACAAATAAAAAATATATTGACTCCATTGCATATGCAATTGACAATTTCCCAAGTATTAAACCATTAGGCTACACCAGAGATGCTTCAATATTTCTACCTGTAAGATGGGTTAACGGACAACTACATGAAAACGATGTGGGGACTTCCATGGGGCAGAAGTCAGCCAGTTGAGGTTCTGGATGGCCAGAAAGCAAGCAAGAATGTCAAGAAACTGCCATGTGGGGAATCCATGTATGATATTGAGGTGTTGAGACTGATCTCATGTCAATGCTAATATGGCTAAAATTATCTAGCTAGCCAACCAACTTCCAACGATATGTATGTGACAAGGTCTGATTATTTTAAATGCAAGTTCATTTGCACAAACATTGGAGACCAAATATAGTTTACATGTCAACAATCAACACAGTTTACCCCCATAGTTGTGCACACCTCAGTTGTGTTGCTAAACCACCAACAAGTCCATTGTTAGTGTTATCTAAAAGCTCACATTTCACAGTACCCTAACCAATAACCTAAACGTTAACATAGTAGGCACATAGAAACAACACTTAACTTTCAACTTCACGTTTAAATAATGGTATAATCTGTAGGTCTACTTGAAACCAAATTCCTGGCTGCCATAAGACAAAAATGACTTGTTAAGCAATTAAAATCAATCATTTTATTTTTGGGTCACGTTGATATTTTTTCTAAATATAACACGTGACAGACATTCATACTTGCTCATAGTTCACACAATTTGAAGCAATGTTGAATTTACAGTCAAACATTGCATGAAAAAAAGCCAGAGAAAACACTTTCAATACACAACACATTGAAACATAATGCAAACAAATAGACTGGCTCAGGAAGTTTATTCTGTTGCTAAATACTTTAGGAGCTACAGCAAACTCTAAAGCCGATCTTCTGAAATCATTGTAAGTCCTATAAAGACAGTTAAGTTTCACATTTTATGGATTAATTGTGGTGGTAGAGGACCTTGTGCATTTAAGGTAGACTAAACCCAATGTTTATATCCCAAAACAAAGCAGCTAGAAACAGCAAGCTTGCTTGCTAAAATGCCATGAATGTTTCATGCGTCGACATGTCCCAAAATGAATAGTTTGTTAATAGTTCATTTTGATATTTCAGCCTGCGTGTCTTGAGAGCGATGACGCACACCCGGTCTGGTGTTCGGTTTAATAACGTTACATGACGACTAGACCCGGTAGTCACATCAACTATATCAACTGAAGCACGTTAACTAGCTAGTTATGACAACACAATGGGCATTTTGATAGTAGATCATGTACTTGTACAATAATTTAAACGTTTCGGTCCCATCAAATGTAGTAGCTCGCTAACATTAAGCCCGGGCTTCAACTGCACATGTCTATGCCACACAGCACTATGGGGCATATGCGTTAATACGGACCTGACTAAACCAACATGTGCACAACTTAACAGGGCCTTAGAAACAATGATTATTTTACCACACAGACACCGGAGTCCAGTGTTTAACCAGGAGGAATTAGAAATGATAGATAAGCCAACGTTGAAGTTAGCTAAATAGCATAGCCTAACGTCGCTGCCAGCCGGTTGCACCGTTCCACATTTAGTGACCGTAGACAAAATAAGCACGTCTGTGATTTTCATCGGTACAATATAGCTATATATTAATCTTGGTAAACATGTACATAGAACATACGTGGTTGTGTATTTTATCTGACTTTACGGGAAAACAATGTACAGATTCACGAACCTTCCTTCTTCGCCTTCGGTGCCATGTTGAGAAAGGAAGAATGATTGGGGTTTCCGCAGCTATAATACAGGGGCGAGAAACCAGCACTCACATATCGCGAGACTGGCGAACTGCATCATTGTACTTGTAGTTAAAGGTCACCATTTCTCGGATGAGTCCAAAAATATTTGGAATTACATACTGCTACATAGGAACTGTAGCTCAGTGGAGAACAGCTAACTATGATTCTGCTACACAGGAACTGTAGCTCAGTTGCACCCCTAAAAACATTTGTCATAAGAAACTAGCTCCATGGTCTACAGAAAATACCCGAGCTCTGAAGCAAGCTTCCAGAAAATTGTAACGGCAATTGAGCTACACCAAACTGTAAATCTTCCGACTTCTCTTGAAAAAGTCAAACCTTGACCCAGAAAATAAAGAACTATCGGTCTATATCTAATCTCGCATTCCTCTCAAAAATGTTAGAAAAAGCTGTTACTCACTGCCTTCCTGAAGGCAAACAATGTATACAAAACGCTTCAGTCTGGTATTAGACCCAATCATAGCACTGAGACTGCACTTGTGAAAGTGGCTTTTTAATGGCGTCAGACCGGGGCTCTGCATCTGTCCTCGTGCTCCTAGACCTTAGTGCCGCTTTTGATACCAACGATCACCACATTCTTTTGGAGAGAATGCAATCCCAAATTGGTCTACATGGACATGTTCTGGGCTGGTTTAGATCTTATCTGTCGGCAAGATATCAGTTTGTCTCTTTGAGTGGTTTGTCCTCTGACAAATCAACTGTACATTTCGGTGTTCCTCAAGGCTCCGTTTAAGGACCACTATTGTTTTCACTATATATTTTACCTATTGGTGAAGTCATTCGGAAACATCATGCTAACTTTCACTGCTATGCAGACGACACACTAACTATGATACATTTCGATGAAACATGGTGAAGCCCCAAAATTGCCTACCCTGGAAGCCTGTGTTTCAGACATAAGGAAGTGGACAAAACAGAGATGCTAGTTCTAGGTCCTAAGAAACAAAGAGATCTTCTGTTGAATCTGTCAATTAATCTTGATGGTTGTACAGTCGTCTCAAATACAACTGTTAAGGACCTCTGCGTTACTCTGGACCCTGGTCTCTCTTTTGACGAACATATCAAGACTGTTTCAAGGACAGCTTTTTTCCATCTTTGTAACGTTGCAAAAATCAGGAACTTTCTGTCCAGAAATTATGCAGAAATATTAATCCATGCTTTTGTCACTTATAGGTTAGACTACTGCAATGGTACATTGGTGGTTGGAGATATCCCTCTAGTGGTGTGGGGGCTGTGCTTTGGAAAAGTGAGTGGGGTTATATCCTGTGTGTTTGGCCCTGTCTGGGGATATCGTCGGACGGGGCCAGTGTCTCCCAACCCCTCCTGTCTCAGCCTCCAGTATTTATGCTGCAATAATTTATGTGTCGGGGGGTTACAGTCAGTCCATTTTATCTGGAGTATTTCTTCTGTCTTATTCGGTGGCCTGTGTGAATTTAAGTATGCACTCTCTAATTCTCTCTCTTGGATAACCTGAGCCCTAGGACCATGCCTCTCAGGACTACCTGGCATGATGACTCTTTGCTGTCCCCAGTCCACCTGGCCGTGCTGTTGCTCCAGTTTAAACTGTTCTGCCTGCGGCTAAGGAATCCTGACCTGTTCACCAGACGTGATACCTGTCCCAGACCTGCTGTTTTCAACTCTCTAGAGACAGCAGGAGCGGTAGAGATACTCTGAATGATCGGCTATGAAAAGCCAACTAACATTTACTCCTGAGGTGCTGAGCTGTTGCACCCTCTACAACCACTGTGATTATTATTATTTGACCATGCTGGTAATTTATGAACATTTGAACATCTTGGCCATGTTCTGTTATAATCTCCACCCAGCCCAGCCAGAAGAGGACTGGTTTCTTCCTAGGTGCTGGCCTTTCTAGGGAGTTTTTCCTAGCCACAGTGCTTCTACACCTGCATTGCTTGCTGTTTGGGGTTTTAGGCTGAGTTTCTGTACAGCACTTTGTGACACCAGCTGATGTAAGAAGGGCTTTATAAATACATTTGATTGATTGATTGAACTAATGATATATGAACTGTATCTCAGTGGACTACATGAGAACTGTATCTCAGTGGACTACATGAGAACTGTATCTCAGTGGACTACATGAGAACTGTATCTCAGTGGACTACATGAGAACTGTATCTCAGTGGACTACATGAGAACTGTATCTCAGTGGACTACATGAGAACTGTATCTCAGTGGACTACATGAGAACTGTATCTCAGTGGACTACATGAGAACTGTATCTCAGTGGACTACATGAGAACTGTATCTCAGTGGACTACATGAGAACTGTAGCTCAGTGGACTACATGGCAACTGTAGCTCAGTGGACAACACCTAACTATGATACTGCTACATGGGAACTGTAGCTCAGTGGACAACAGATAAATATGATTCTGCTACATAGGAACTGTAGCTCAGTGGACTACATGGGAACTGTTTCTCAGTGGACTACATGGGAACTGTAGCTCAGTGGACTACATGGGAACTGTAGCTCAGTGGACTACATGGGAACTGTAGCTCAGTGGACTACATGGGAACTGTAGCTCAGTGGACTACATGGGAACTGTAGCTCAGTGGACTACATGGGAACTGTAGCTCAGTGGACTACATGAACTAGCTCAGTGGACTACATGAACTTCTCAGTGGACTACATGGGAACTGTAGCTCAGTGGACTACATGGGAACTGTAGCTCAGTGGACTACATGGGAACTGTAGCTCAGTGGACTACATGGGAACTGTAGCTCAGTGGACTACATGGGAACTGTAGCTCAGTGGACTACATGGGAACTGTAGCTCAGTGGACTACATGGGAACTGTAGCTCAGTGGACTACATGGGAACTGTAGCTCAGTGGACTACATGGGAACTGTAGCTCAGTGGACTACATGGGAACTGTAGCTCAGTGGACTACATGGGAACTGTAGCTCAGTGGACTACATGGGAACTGTAGCTCAGTGGACTACATGGGAACTGTAGCTCAGTGGACTACATGGGAACTGTAGCTCAGTGGACTACATGGGAACTGTAGCTCAGTGGACTACATGGGAACTGTAGCTCAGTGGACTACATGGGAACTGTAGCTCAGTGGACTACATGGGAACTGTAGCTCAGTGGACTACATGGGAACTGTAGCTCAGTGGACTACATGGGAACTGTAGCTCAGTGGACTACATGGGAACTGTAGCTCAGTGGACTACATGGGAACTGTAGCTCAGTGGACTACATGGGAACTGTAGCTCAGTGGACTACATGGGAACTGTAGCTCAGTGGACTACATGGGAACTGTAGCTCAGTGGACTACATGGGAACTGTAGCTCAGTGGACTACATGGGAACTGTAGCTCAGTGGACTACATGGGAACTGTAGCTCAGTGGACTACATGGGAACTGTAGCTCAGTGGACTACATGGGAACTGTAGCTCAGTGGACTACATGGGAACTGTAGCTCAGTGGACTACATGGGAACTGTAGCTCAGTGGACTACATGGGAACTGTAGCTCAGTGGACTACATGGGAACTGTAGCTCAGTGGACTACATGGGAACTTTCAGTGGACTACATGGGAACTTTAGCTCAGTGGACTAGGGGAACTGTAGCTCAGTGGACTACATGGGAACTGTAGCTCAGTGGACTACATGGGAACTAGCTCAGTGGACTACATGGGAACTGTAGCTCAGTGGACTACATGGGAACTTCTCAGTGGACTAATGGGAACTGTAGCTCAGTGGACTACATGGGAACTGTAGCTCAGTGGACTACATGGGAACTGTTTCTCAGTGGATTATATGGGAACTGTAGCTCAGTGGACTACATGGGAACTGTAGCTCAGTGGACTACATGGGAACTGTTTCTTAGTGGACTACATGGGAACTGTAGCTCAGTGGACTACATGGGAACTGTAGCTCAGTGGACTACATGGGAACTGTAGCTCAGTGGACTACATGGGAACTGTAGCTCAGTGGACTACATGGGAACTTAGCTCAGTGGACTACATGGGAACTGTAGCTCAGTGGACTACATGGGAACTGTAGCTCAGTGGACTACATGGGAACTGTTTCTCAGTGGATTATATGGGAACTGTAGCTCAGTGGACTACATCGGAACTGTAGCTCAGTGGACTACATGGGAACTGTTTCTTAGTGGACTACATGGGAACTGTAGCTCAGTGGACTACATGGGAACTGTAGCTCAGTGGACTACATGGGAACTGTAGCTCAGTGGACTACATGGGAACTGTAGCTCAGTGGACTACAGCTCACTATGTGTTGTTTGGGTAGATGTGACAGTGGTCTGGTGTTGAGAATATCAGGTTGTATTTATTATTTTAAATTGAACCTTTATTCAACCAGGCAAGTCAGTTAAGAAAAAAATCTTATTTGGAATGAATGATACATCTTACTTAAAAGATTTTCCAACATATCTTTCCAGAAGAAAATCATTAGAAATGTGAGACGTTCAACAGCAGAATAGTCAACCTAGCATTTATTTGAGACATTCAACAGCAGAATAGTCAACCTAGCCTTTACATGCGAGGGCCTTGACTGGCTGCCCTGCGTTCCAAATGGCATCTTATTTGCTATATAGTGCACTACTTTTAACCAGTTCCCAATGTGCCCAAAATAGGGAATAGGGTGCTATTCAGGATGCAAGGGCCTTCACTGGTTACTACACATCATCTGTCCAGTTGAAACTACAACTACAGGAAGTAGTTGTATGCTCTATCAATGGACTGATTACATAGATGGACAATTATAGTTATGCCTTTATATAACCTCATGCATTCCTACAGAGTTCTGTAATGTTTATATCTACACAGGAACATATTAGTTAATGGTTAAGCAGGTAGGTTTAACAGGCTACATTCCGATATGAATAGAGACGGTGAGATTGTAGAGTCGTTGCTTATGGGATAGTGTCAAACTCCAATCCTCGAGGGTCGAGTGTCTGCGGGTTTTCACTACTCTCTTGTACTTGATTGATCAATAAAGGTCACTGATTAGTTAGGAAATCCCCTCACCTGGTTGTCTTGGTCTTTATTGATTAGTTAGGAAATCCCCTCATCTGGTTGTCTTTATTGATTAAATAGTACCGCCCCTCACCTGACTGTCTAGGTCTTTATTGATTAGTTAGCAACTCCCCTCACCTGACTGTCTAGGTCTTTATTGATTAGTTAGCAACTCCCCTCATCTGACTGTCTATTTCTTTATTGATTAGTTAGCAACTCCCCTCACCTGACTATTTAGGTCTTTATTGATTAGTTAGCAACTCCCCTCACCTGACTATTTAGGTCTTTATTGATTAGTTAGCAACTCCCCTCACCTGGTTGTCTTGGTCTTTATTGATTAGTTAGGAAATCCCCTCACATGACTGTCTTGGTCTTTATTGATTAAATAGTACCGCCCCTCACCTGACAGCCTAGGTCTTTATTGATTAGTTAGCAACTCCCCTCACCTGACTGTCTAGGTCTTTATTGATTAGTTAGCAACTCCCCTCACCTGACTGTCTATTTCTTTATTGATTAGTTAGCAACTCCCTCACCTGACTGTCTAGGTCTTTATTGATTAGTTAGCAACTCCCCTCACCTGACTGCCTAGGTCTTTATTGATTAAATAGGAACTCCGCTCACCTGGTTCTCTAGGAATTCATTGGACACGAAATGAAAGGAGATCAGAAAAACCAGCAAACACAGCCGTCCAGGAATAGAGAATGACACGCTTAGAATAGACTGTTGGTAGCTATTCTCTAGGAGTAGATAGGAGACTAGGTCAAAGAAGTTTGACAGTGCTGGGAGGGGCCCTGGTTCCTGGAGGTCTTCTAGGAGAGGAAGGTTCGGACGGTGCCCTTGACCAGTCCTCTGCAAATGGGACATTTCCTCAGGGAGGGTCCCTGGTTCCTGGAGGTCTTCTAGGAGAGGAAGGTTCGGACAGTGCCCTTGACCAGTCCTCTGCAGATGGGACATTTCCTCAGAGAGGGAGCACACTCCTTACAGACCACCAGGTGACCACACGGGATGAAGACAATGTTCACCTCCTTGTCCATACACACCTTACAGGTCCGCTCCTCCTGCAGGCGCCGTAGCTGCTCCTCCATCGGCAGGTCTGGAGGGGAGGAGGGGGAGAGGAGGAGGAGGGGGAGAGGAGGGAGAGAGATGGAAGAATAGAGAAGTAAGTATGGAGAGACATAAAACAGACATGCTCTTCCCCCCCCCTTCCCATTGGATGAGGAGACTGACCCAACCCATCCCAGTTCGAAGGCCAGCCGGCCTCAGCCACAGCTGAAAGCAGCCTAGTGTGTGTATGTGAAAGTGTGTGTACCTGAGAGATCTTGACTCGGTGATGCGGCTTCATTTGCCTGGGCTGAAAGGTGCATTGAGAACAAGAATTAAACAGAAGTCTGAAATGAAATGAAACTGAGTTGGACTGAACTGAGACTAACTAGGCTAGACATGATGTCAGTCTGATGATGTCACGGAGTAGGGCTTTATTACATAGATTTGATTGCCTACCTAGATCAGTTGTGTTCCTGAACTCTAACTCCTGATCCCAGCTCTACCCACCAATCATTCTCACAGTGACATGGTCAGAACATCTCTCCACCCCTGCCAAACCTGGAGGACTGGACTACTGTTTAGGGAGTTAGGGGACTAGGGAGTGAGGGGTCAGGGGGCTAGGAGTCAGGGAACTTAGGAGTGAGTTCATGGGGCTAGGTGTTAGGAGTTAGGGAACTAGGGAGTGAGGGGTTAGGGGGCTAGGAGTTAGGGAACTGGGGAGTGAGGGGTTAGGGCCCATGAGACTACTGGTTAGGGGACTAGGGAGAGCCCGACAGCACAGTTGATGCTGTGGCACGCAAACATTGCTTAATGCATGCAACGTCTGAGCAGGGGAACGTGACCTTACCAATGAGGTGATGTTTTACCCAGAGGTCTCTAGCAGGTTAGGGGTCAGAGGTGATGTTTTACCCAGAGGTCTCTGTGCAGGATAGGTGAAGGTATTTTTGGTAATTGGTATTTTATTAGGATTCCCATTAGCTGTTGCAAAAGCAACAGCTCCTCTTCTTGGGGTCTACATGAAACATGACATTAATGGACAAGAACAGCTCAAGGACAGAACTACATACATTTTCAAAAAGGCACACGTAGCCTACATATCAATACACACAAACTATCTAGGTCAAATATGGGAGAGGCGTTGTGCCGTGAGGTGTTGCTTTATCTGTTTGTTGAAACCAGGTTTGTTGTTTATTTGAGCAATATGAGAGAAGGAAGTTCCATGCAATAAGGGCTCTATATAATACTGTACGCTTCCTTGAATTTGTTCTGGATTTGGGGACTGTGAAAATACCCCTGGTGGCATGTCTGGTGGGGTAAGTGTGTGTGTCAGAGCTGTGTGTAAGTTGACTATGCAAACAATTTGGGATTTTTCAGCACCTGCAGCTTAACTAGATCTTTCTTTGCAGCACTGGACCACACGACTGGACAATAATCAAGATTAGACAAAACTAGAGTCAGCAGAACATGCTTTTTGGTGTGTTGTGTCAACAACAACAAAAAAGCAGAGCATCTCTGTTCCATCGACATCTGTAGATGTTAAGCTAGCACAGGTACATATAACCATCCCTTCTAATTGCTAAGAATGACCTAGAAAAAAACACAAGAAAAAGAAGAATAGGGGGAGGAGGAGTGATTCTACCATAAGAAAATAGGGGAATATATTCAAAACCATTATAGTTGTAGGTAAAAGCATCAACTAAACTTATGTGGGAAAAAGGGACTGGATCTCCCTAGGGGTTAGAGCTCGGGGGGAGTACAGTTAGGTATGGGGGTTAGGGTTAGAGCTCAGAGGGGTTAGAGTTCGGGGGGTTTGGAGCTCGCGGGGGTTAGAGCTCAGGGGGGTACGGTTAGGTATGGGGGTTAGGGTTAGAGCTCGGGGGTTTGGGGGTACAGTTAGGTATGGGGTTAGAGCTCAGGGGGGTACGGTCAGGTATGGGAGTTAGGGTTAGGGTGGGGAATACGGGTTAGGGTTATAGGGGAATAAGAGTTAGGGTTATAGGGGATGGGGAATAAGAGAGGGTTATAGGGGTATAAGGGTTAGGGTTATAGGGTTATAGAGGATGGGGAATAAGGGCTAGGGTTATATGGGATGGGGAATAAGGGCTATAGGGGATGGGGAATAAGGGTTAGGGTTATAGGGGAATAAAGGTTAGGGTTGTAGGGGATGGGGAATAAGGGTTAGGGTTATAGGGGAATAAAGGTTAGGGTTGTAGGGGATGGGGAATAAGGATTAGGGTTATATGGGAATAAGGGTTAGGGATATAGGGGAATAAGGGTTATAGAGGATGGGGAATATGGGTTATAGGGGATGGGGAATAAGGGCTATAGGGGATGGGGAATAAGGGCTATAGGGGATGGGGAATAAGGGTTAGGGTTATAGGGGAATAAGGGTTAGGGTTATAGGGGATGGGGAATAAGGGTTAGGGTTATAGGGGATGGGGAATAAGGGTTAAGGTTATAGGGGATGGGGAATAAGGGTTAAGGTTATAGGGGAATAAGGGTTAGGGTTATAGGGGATGGGGAATAAGGGTTAGGGTTGTAGGGGATGGGGAATAAGGGTTAGGGCTATAGGGGAATGAGGCTTAGGGTTGTAGGGGATGGGGAATAAGGGTTAGGGTTATAGGGGAATAAGGGTTAGGGTTATAGGGGATGGGGAATAAGGATTAGGGTTATAGGGGAATAAGGGTTAGGGTTACAGGGGATGGGGAATAAGGATTAGGGTTATAGGGGAATAAGGGTTAGGGTTATAGGGGATGGGGAATAAGGGTTAGGGTTGTAGGGGATGGGGAATAAGGGTTAGGGCTATAGGGGAATGAGGGTTAGGGTTGTAGGGGATGGGGAATAAGGGTTAGGGTTATAGGGAATAAGGGTTAGGGTTATAGGGGATGGGGAATAAGGATTAGGGTTATAGGGGAATAAGGGTTAGGGTTACAGGGGATGGGGATGGGGAATAAGGGTTAGGGTTATAGGGGAATAAGGGTTAGGGTTGTAGGGGATGGGGAATAAGGGTTAGGGTTATAGGGGAATAAGGGTTAGGGTTGTAGGGGAATAAGGGTTAGGGAATAAGGGTTAGGGTTGTAGGGGAATAAGGGTTAGGGAATAAGGGTTAGGGTTATAACGATTAAATTCCTATAAATATTTACATTTCAAACTAAGAGAATCCAGACAATACATAATAATCATGACAAGTACAATAGATCTGTAGCTTTATCCTAAACCAGTGAGGACTCCAAGAGATAGAATGGTGCCGGAGGGGATGGCTGCCGTTTTACGGGCTATTTTGTGTTTTTTTTCACATTGTTTGTAACTTATTTTGTACATAACTTTGCTGCCACCGTCTCTTATGACCAATAAGAGCTTCTGGATAACACAACAGCGATTTCTCACCTCGAACTGGACTAAGAGTTTTTCTTTATTGTGTCTGATGAAAAGGATATAGTGTTGCTCCCGGACGATGCCCAAATCCCCATCATTCACATGAAGAGAAGATGGAGGCACAGTGGGCGGAGATCGGGGTGTCTTGTGAGAATTTGTTGGCAATTGGCTAACCCGCCTCTACCATTCGTTCTATTGGCCAACGTGCAATCACTGGAGAATAAACTGGATGAGCTCTGTTCGAGACTGTCCTACCAACGGGACATAAAAAACTGCAATATCTTATGTTTCACCGAGTTGTGGCTGAACGACGACATGGACAACATAGTTAGATTGGTTATCCGTGCATCGGCAAGAAAGAACAGCTGGTTCAGGTAAAACGAGGGGTGGGGGTGTATGTCTGTCAATAATAATGTCTAATATTGAATTCTCGAGGTAGAGTACCTCATGATAAGCAGAAGACCACACTATCTATATTTTTCCATTTACCACCACAAACTGATGCTGGCACTAAGACCACACTCAGAGCTGTATAAGGTCATAAGCAAACAAGAAAATGCTCATCCAGAGGCAGCACTCCTAGTGGCCGGGTACTTTAATGCAGGCCAACTTAAATTTAATTTAATGAGCTAATTTCTACCAGCATGTCACATGTGCAGCCAGAGGAAAAAGAACTGCAGACCACCTTTACTCCTCACACAGAGACGTGTACAAAGCTCTCCCTCGCCCTCCATTTGGCAAATCTGACCATTAATTATATCCTCCTGATTCCTGCTTACAAGCAAAAACTAAAGCAGGAAGTACATGTGACTCGCTCAATACGGAAGTGGTCAGATGACACGGATGCTAAGCTACAAGACTGTTTTGCTAGCACAGACTGGAATATGTTCAGGGATTCTTCCCAACGGCATTGAGTCCACCACATCAGTCACTGGCTTTATCAATAAGTGCATCGAGGACATCGTCCCCACAGTGACTATACATACCCCAACCAGAAGCCATGGATTACAGGCAACATTCACAACGAGCTAAAGGTTAGAGCTGGTGCTTTCAAGGAGCGGGACATTAATCCGAAAGCTTATAAGAAATCTTGATATGCCCTCAGACGAACCATCAAACAGGCAAGTGTCAATACAGGACTAAGATTGAATCCTACTACAATGGCTCTGACGCTTGTCGGATGTGGCAGGGTTTGCAAACTAATACAGACTACAAAGGGAAGCACAGCCGAGAGCTGCCCAGTGATGCCAGCCTACCAGACGGGCTAAATGCCTTTGATGCTCGCTTCAAGGCAAGAAACACTGAAGCATGCATGAGAACACCAGCTGTTCCTGGACGACTGTGTGATCACACTCTCCGTAGCCAACGTGAGCAAGACCCTTAAACAGGTTGACATTCACAAGGCCTCTGGGCCAGACGTATTATCAGGATGTGTACTCAGAGCATGTGTAGACCAACTGGCAAGTGTCTTCACTGACATTTTCAACACGTCTCTGACAGTCTGTAATACCAACATGTTTCAAGCAGACCACCATAGTCCCTGTGCCCAAGAACACAAAGATAACCTGCCTAAATGACTACCGACCCATAGCACTCACGTCTGTAGCCATGAAGTGCTTTGAAAGGCTGGTCATGGCTCACATCAACACCATCATCACGGAAACCCTAGACCCACTCCAATTTGCATACTGCCCTAACAGATCCACAGATGATGCAATCTCAACACTGCCCTTTCAGACCTGGACAAAAGGAACGAGAGAATTCTGTTAATTGACTACAGCTCAGCGTTCAACACCATAGTGCCCTCCAAGGTAATCACTAAGCTAAGTATCCTGGGACTAAACACCTCCCTCTGCAACTGAATCCTGGTCTTCCTGATGGGCCGCACCCAGGTGGTAAAGGTAGGTAACAACACATCTGCCACAGTGTTCCTCAACACAGGAGCCCCTCAGGGGTGGGTGCTTAGTCACTTCCAGTGCTCTCTGTTCACCCACGACTGCGTGGCCAAGCACGACTCCAACACCATCATTAAGTTTGCTGACGACACAACAGTGTTGTTAACTGACAACGATGAGGCGGCCTATAGGGATGAGGTCAGAGACCTGGCAGTGTGGTGCCAGGACAACAACCTCTCCCTCAACGTGAGCAAGACAAAGGAGCTGATCGTGGACTACAGCAAACGGAGGGCCGAACACACCCCCATTCACATCAACGGGGCTGCAGTGGAGCAGGTTGAGAGCTTCAAGTTCCTTGGTGTCCACATCACCAACAAACGATCATGGTCCAAACACACCAAGACAGTCGTGAAGATCGCACGACAACGCCTATTTCCCCTCAGGAAACAGAAAAGATTTGGCATGTGTCCTCAGATCCTCAAAAGGTTCTACAGCTGCACCATCAAGAGCATCCTGACTGGTTGCATCACTGCCTGGTATGGAAATTGCTCAGCCTCCGACCCCAAGGTACTACAGAGGGTAGTGCGTACGGCCCAGTGGGGCCAAGCTTCCTGCCATCCAGGATCTCTATACCAGGCAAAAGGTTCTCAAATCAAATCAAATGTTATTGGTCACATACATGGTTAGCAGATGTTATTGCGAGTGTAGTGAAATGCTTATGATTCTAGATCCGACAGTGCAGCAGTATCGAACCGCAGTATCTAACAGATATCTAACAATTCCACAACAAATCCTAATACACACAATCTAGTAAAGGAATTAAAATGTATCAATATAAAATATAAAATGAGCAGTGGCAGAGCGGCTAAGTTGCAATAGATAGTGTGGGATACAGTATACACATATGCGATGAGTAATGTGACATGTACACATTCTTAAAAGTAGCATTATTAAAGTGACTAGTGTTCCATTTATTAAAGTGGCCAATGATATCAAGTCTGTAGGTAGGCAGCAGCCTCTCTGTGCTGGTGGTGGCTGTTTAACAATCTGATGGCCTTGAGATAGAAGCTGTATTTCAATCTCTCTGTCCCAGCTTTGATGCACCTGTACTGACCTTGCCTTCTGGATGAGAGTAGGGTGAACAGGCAGTGGCCCAGGTGGTTATTGTCCTTGATGATCTTTTTTGCCTTCCTGTGACATCGGGTGTTGTAGGTGTCATTCCAGAGGGACATCAGAGACTGTAACATTCTCTGCTTCACGGAAACATGGCTAACTGGAGAGACGCAATCCGAAGCGGTGCAGCCAGCGGGTTTCTCCACGCATCGCGCCGACAGAAACGAACATCTTTCTGGTAAGAAGAGGGGCGGGGGCGTATGCCTTATGGCCAACGTGACATGGTGTGATGAAAGAAACATACAGGAACTCAAATCCTTCTGTTCACCTGATTTAGAATTCCTCACAATCAAATGTAGACCGCATTATCTACCAAGAGAATTATCTTCGATTATAATCACAGCCGTATATATCCCCCCCCAAGCAGACACATCGATGGCTCTGAACGAACTTTATTTAACTCTCTGCAAACTGGAAACGATTTATCCGGAGGCTGCATTCATTGTAGCTGGGGATTTTAACAAGGCTAATCTGAAAACAAGACTCCCTAAATTTTATCAGCATATCGATTGCGCAACCAGGGGTGGAAAGACCCTGGATCATTGTTACTCTAACATCCGCGACGCATATAAGGCCCTGCCCCGCCCCCCTTTCGGAAAAGCTGACCACGACTCCATTTTGTTGATCCCTGCCAACAGACAGAAACTAAAACAAGAAGCTCCCACGCTGAGGTCTGTCCAACGCTGGTCCGACCAAGCTGACTCCACACTCCAAGACTGCTTCCATCACGTGGACTGGGAGATGTTTCGTATTGCGTCAGACAACAACATTGACGAATACGCTGATTCGGTGTGCGAGTTCATTAGAACGTGTGTTGAAGATGTCGTTCCCATAGCAACGATTAAAACATTCCCTAACCAGAAACCGTGGATTGATGGCAGCATTCGTGTGGAACTGAAGGCGCGAACCACTGCTTTTAATCAGGGCAAGGTGTCTGGTAACATGACTGAATACAAACAGTGCAGCTATTCCCTCCGCAAGGCTATCAAACAAGCTAAGCGCCAGTACAGAGACAAAGTAGAATCTCAATTCAACGGCTCAGACACAAGAGGCAAAAGAGATGATTGTGGACTTCAGGAAACAGCAGAGGGAACACCCCCCCATCCACATCGATGGAACAGTAGTGGAGAGGGTAGCAAGTTTTAAGTTCCTCGGCATACACATCACAGACAAACTGAATTGGTCCACTCACACAGACAGCATCGTGAGGAAGGCGCAGCAGCGCCTCTTCAACCTCAGGAGGCTGAAGAAATTCGGCTCGTCACCAAAAGCACTCACAAACTTCTACAGATGCACAATCGAGAGCATCCTGGCGGGCTGTATCACCGCCTGGTATGGCAACTGCACCGGCCTCAACCGTAAGGCTCTCCAGAGGGTAGTGAGGTCTGCACAACGCATCACCGGAGGCAAACTACCTGCCCTCCAGGACACCTACACCACCCGATGCTACAGGAAGGCCATAAAGATCATCAAGGACATCAACCACCCGAGCCACTGCCTGTTCACCCCGCTGTCATCCAGAAGGCGAGGTCAGTACAGGTGCATCAAAGCTGGGACCGAGAGACTGAAAAACAGCTTCTATCTCAAGGCCATCAGACTGTTAAACAGCCACCACTAACATTGAGTGGCTACTGCCAACACACTGTCAATGACACTGACTCTACTCCAGCCACTTTAATTATGGGAATTGATGGGAAATGTAAATATATCACTAGCCACTTTAAACAATGCTACCTTATATAATGTTACTTACCCTACATTATTCATCTCATATGCATACGTAGATACTGTACTCTATATCATCGACTGCATCCTTATGTAATACATGTATCACTAGCCACTTTAACTATGCCACTTGGTTTACATACTCATCTCATATGTATATACTGTACTCGATATCATCTACTGTATCTTGCCTATGCTGCTTTGTACCATCACTCATTCATATATCCTTATGTACATATTCTTTATCCCCTTACACTGTGTATAAGACAGTAGTTTTTTTGGGGAATTGTTAGTTAGATTACTTGTTCGTTATTACTGCATTGTCGGAACTAGAAGCACAAGCATTTCGCTACACTCGCATTAACATCTGCTAACCATGTGTATGTGACAAATAAAATTGGATTTGATTTGATTTGATTCCTGGATGGCAGGTAATTGCCCCCGGTGATAGAGGGGTGCTGCCTTTGCTGTTTCCTGAAGTCCTCAATCATCTCTTTTGTTTTGCTGACATTGAGTGAGAGGTTATTTTCCTGACACCACACTGCCAGAGCCCTCACCTCCTCCCTGTAGGCCGTCTCGTTGTTGGTAATCAAGCCTACCACTGTTGTGTCGTCTGCCAACTTGATGATTGAGTTGGAGGCGTGCATGGCCACGCAGTCGTGGGTGAACAGGGAGTACAGGAGGGGGCTGAGAACGCACCCGTGGGGCCCCAGTGTTGAGGATCAGCAGGTGGCACATGTTGTTTCCTACCTTCACCACCTGGGGGCGGCCTGTCAGGAAGTCCAGGACCCAGTTGCACAGGGTCAAGTCCCAGGGACTCAAGCTTAATGATGAGTTTGGAGGGTACTATGGTGTTGAATGCTGAGCTGTAGTGAATGAACAACAGTCTTACATAGGTATTCCTCTTGTCCAGATGGGATAGGGCAGTGGGCAGTGTGATGGCGATTGCATCGTCTGTGGAACAATTAGGGCGGTAAGCAAATTGATGTGGGATGATTGATGTCAAAGCACTTCATGATGACAGAAGTGAGTGCTACAGGGCAACTGTCCTTTAGTTCAGTTACCTTGGCTTTCTTGGGAACAGGAACAATTGTGGGCATCTTAAAGCATGTGGGGACAGCAGACTGGGATAGGGATTGATTGAATATGTCTGTAAACACACCAGCCAGCTGGTCTCTGCGCATGCTCTGAGGACTTGGCTAGGGATACCGTCTGGGCCAGAAGCTTTGAGAGGGTTAACAGGTTGAAATTATTTACTCACGTTGGCCACGGAGAAGGAGAGCCCACAGTCTTTGGTAGTGGGCCGCGTCGATGGAAATGTATTGTCCTCAAAGCACGCAAAGAGGTTGTTTAATTTGTCTGGAAGCAAGATGTTGATGTCCGCGATGGGGCTGGTTTTCTTTTTGTAATCCGTGATTGTCTATAGACCTGCCACATACAATACGTCTCATTGAATTGCAACTCCACTTTGTCTCTATACTGACACTTTGCCTGTTTGATTGCCTTACAGAGGGAATAACTACACTGTTGGTATTCGGCCATATTCCCAGTGGCCTTGTCATGATTAAATGCGGTGGTAAGTGCTTTCAGTTTTGCGCGAATGCTGCCACCATCAATCCACTGTTTCTGGTTAGGGAAGGTTTTAATACTCACAGTGGGTACCACATCTCCTATACACTTCCTTATAAACTCGCTCACCGAGTCAGCGTATATGTCAATGTTGTTCTCTGAGGCTACCCGGAACATATCCCAGTCCACGTGATCGAAGCAATCTTGAAGCGTGGAATCCATTTGGTCAGACCAGCGTGGGATAGACCTAAGCACGGGCGCTTCCTGTTTTAGTTTCTGCCTATAGGAGGGGAGCAACAAGATGGAGTCATGGTCAAATTTGACAAAAGGAGGGCGGGGGAGGTCTTTGTAGGTATCGCGGAAGTTAGAGTAGCAATGGTTGAGCGTGTTACTCGCTCGTGTACTGCAAGCGATATGCTGATAGGTTCTAGGTAGCCTTGTTCTCAGATTAGCTTTGTTAAAATCCCCAGCTACAATAAATGCAGCCTCAGGATATATTGTTTCTAGTTTCCATAAAGTCCAGTGAAGTTCTTTGGTGGCCGTCTTGGTACCCGCTGCGGGGGGATATACACTGCTGTGACAATAACTGAAGAGAATTCTCTTGGGAGATAATACGTTTGGCATTTGATTGTGAGGAATTCTAGGTCAGGTGAACAAAAGGACTTGAGTTCCTGTATGTTGTTACAATTACACCATGAGTCGCTAATCATGGAGCATACACCCCCGCCCTTCTTACCGGAGAGTTGTTTATTCCTGTCGGCGCAATGCACTGAAAATCCCGTTGGCTGTACTGACTCCGACAGCATATCCCAAGCTAACACTATTTCTGTGAAACAGAGTGTTACAATCCCGGATATCTCTTTGGAAAGCAACTCTTGCCCTGATTTCGTTGACTTTGGTAACTAGGGACTGGACAATAGCGAGTAATATGATGTGCGCGCATCTGAAGCCTCACTAGAAGACGCTCCGGCACCCTCTCCTCCGCCGGCGTTGTTTTGGGTCGGCCTCTGGAATCAGTTCAAATGCCCTGGGAGGTGTAGACAAAGGATCTGCTTTGGGAAAGTTGTATTCCTGGTCGTAGTGGTCGTTGTGCTGGTAAATTGACATCTCCCTGATAGCCAATAGTTCTTCCCGGCTGTATGTAATAACACTTAAGGTTTTCTGGGCTAACGATGTAAAAAAAGAATACATAAAAAGGGACTAGAAGCGAAGCTGCCATCTCTTTCGGCGCCATCTTGTGGCTTTACCATCGAGAGCCTCCTGACCGGTTACATTACAGCCTGGTATGGCAACTGCTCGGCGCTATAGAGAGTAGTGCGTATGGCCCAGTAAATCACTGAATGTGCTATAGATGTTGTTTAAGTCTGCATTCTAGTGCGTTTTGTGTCTCTCCAATATAGAGCTTATGACAAACAAGGCACTCGATCACGTAAACCACATTCCCGGTATCCAGTTGTACTTGCCTGATTGGGAACACTAAGCCTGAATGCCTATTGGACAGAAATTGTGTTTGGGTAAAGTATTCATTCTGTATCTGTTTCTTCTTAGTCCGGCTTGAATAGACTAGGATGTCCATCAGGCTCCTATAGGTTGAGATTACCCTCTGTCAAGGCCTCACAATCATTTGGGCCTGTTGAAACTTTTATTTAAGTTCAGCCCCACGAGACCTTAGAATAAGTCCCCCACAAATGGAACCACAGGGCGGTTTTCCCTCTCTACCTAATATGCTCCATGGGTCTAGAAGGTCTGATTGACCTCAACCGCTCTCAGGAACCTCCTGGAGTAGCCCCTGGGCCTTAAGGCTGAGAAGAGACTTCTTGTGGCCTCCTCTATATCCCCAGGGATACTACAGATTCTGTAGAAAAGTAGAAGTTGTGATTTGATCAACCCTCTACATGTGTGCTTTGGATGGAAACTACATTTGTGAAAGAGGGCATGTCTATCTGTCTATCATGTCTATAAGAAAAATGTAGTTGCCAATTGTTAAAATGTTTCGTATTGCAAATTATGTGTAATAGCGATGAGAGTTCAAAATGTTTACGAATTCCCTGAATTCAGAGGTGGAGCCTCCCCACAGTCCAAAAAAATCAGCCAGATACCTGAGGTAGAGCAATGGTAAGGTCTTACATTTAAGAAAAGCACTTTCTTCGCAAAAACTTGTGTACAAATGTGCAAATGTCTTTCCTATGGTCGTACCATGTACCTGGAGATAGTACTTCACATTGAACTCAGTCGTTTCTGGTGAGGCTCAACTGCAACAAGTCCAGGATAACTCTCTACGGTCGACTTAAACAGGATACCTCTGAAAGGCATTTGCAACTGCTTGTAGACCTAATTTGATATCAAGGTTTGTGTACAGAGAATTATTATCAATGTAGAATAAAAAAGCTTTTCCTGGTATCTTGGAAGGTTAAATGTTAGAATGTTGGGGAGTTGTAAGTGAACATTACATTGTTCTAGCCAGTATTTTACAATGTCAGAAGCTGTATCCCTACTCCAGTGAACCGGATCCCAGGGGTCTGTGCGAAACCTAAGTTTACTAAGGTAATTTTAAAAATCCCATCTCTCCACTATGACCTTATTCAGCTTCTGTAAGATAGACTAGCTATCGATCAGCAGTGTATCTGAGTAATGTATGAATGGTACATAAACTGTTGCATTGGGAAAGGCCTCCTTACTAGTCCTCAACAGTTGCTGCAGTTGCTTCCAAGATGTAGTTGGCGTTTGCCTCCCCAAACAATTGTTGAGGCCTACAGACAACACTATCTTCTCGGTCATTGGGTTTGATTGAAGCTTCTTGAAAACACTGTTAATATGATAAAAGTTGGCCCCAGGGAAACTATCCACCTGTACATTAGAATCTAAAAAACCTAGAATACGTGCTAGATTAGAATACCCCACAATCACTGTTGGTTTATCTATCTGTATTTCCCACACGTGAATCTACCTCTCTGACCTAGGCTTTGTTACAGGTTCCAGACCTGAATCTTCCTCTCTGACCTAGGGTGAGTTATGGGTTCCAGACCTGAATCTTCCTCTCTGACCTAGGGTGAGTTATTGGTTCCAGACCTGAATCTCCCTCTCTGACCTAGGGTGAGTTATGGGTTCCAGACCTGAATCTTCCTCTCTGACCTAGGGTGAGTTATGGGTTCCAGGCGTGGGGTCGGAGTAGATCCATGTGGTGGGCATGTCTTTAAAATGTTAGAAGGGGACTCAGATTGGGAATCACTCCGACAACACTGGCATTTAGGAGTACCATCCATCATCCTGCACCTATTGGTTGTACTTTGACAACAGCACACTGAGCCTGCCCCACTCCACCCCGGGAGCCCTGCTGTTCTGTGTCTGGCGGAGAAGCAGAAGAGAGGGAGTTACTACATGGCAGCCCTACATTACTATATGACACCTTCTGTATCACTATACTGTTTCTGGGGATCGGTTCCTGATCTACAGTAATAGTACTCTCTTCCTGCTTGCTGAACCCTTAGCATAGGGATCTAACGCTACTGGTTGAGAAGGGCCAGTCAGTGGTGGGAAGGAGTCAGAGGACAGGGCCTCAGGAGGTCTGAATGGTTGAAGCTGTAGCATTAAGGGTTTCTGCAGAAGAAGCAATAAACTTCAGTTTCTACACAGCTTTACTCCAGCTCACAACTCTGTTAAAAACCTCCAAATCAAAACCCTGCAACTCCTCCAATCCTGTGGCTATCACGGCATAATCATGTACTATTAGAAGACAGGACAATGTCTATCCATTCCGCTGTGTTTTATCTCACTGTCTGTAGTTGACTGACTCAGAGATGAAGGCTTAACTAAAACTGTGAGACCTGTCTTGTCATACCAAAAGGGCAAAGGCAGTCTGGTGCAACAGTAGTTCTAGGGGCAGTCTGTCTGGTCTGGTATAACAGTAGTTCTAGGGGCAGTCTTTCTGTCTGGTGTAACAGTATATCTAGGGGCAGTCTGTCTGTATGGTGTAACAGTATATCTAGGGGCAGTCTGTCTGGTCTGGTATAACAGTAGTTCCATGGGCAGTCTGTCTGGTCTGGTGTAAAAGTAGATCTAGGGGCAGTCTGTGTCTGGTGTAACAGTAGTTCTAGGGGCAGTCTGTCTGGTCTGGTGTAAAAGTAGATCTAGGGGCAGTCTGTGTCTGGTGTAACAGTAGTTCTAGGGGCAGTCTGTCTGATGTAACAGTAGATCTAGGGGCAGTCTGTCTGGTCTTGTGTAACATTAGTTCTATGGGCAGTCTGTCTGGTCTTGTGTAACAGTAGTTCTAGGGGCAGTCTGTCTGGTCTGGTGTGACAGTAGTTCTAGGGGCAGTCGGTCTGTCTGGTCTGTTGTAACAGTAGTTCTAGGGGCAGTGTGTCGTGTCTGGTGCAACAGTAGTTCTAGGGGCAGTCTGTCTGGTCTGGTGTAACAGTAGTTCTAGGGGCAGTCTGTCTGGTCTTGTGTAACAGTAGTTCTAGGGGCAGTCTGTCTGGTGTAACAGTAGTTCTAGGGACAGTCTGTCTGGTGTAAAAGTAGTTCTAGGAGCAGTCTGTCTGTCTGGTGTAACAGTAGATCTAGGGGCAGTCTGTCTGTCTGGTGTACCAGTAGTTCTAGGGGCAGTCTGTCTGTCTGGTGTACCAGTAGTTCTAGGGGCAGTCTGTCTGGTCTGGTGTACCAGTAGTTCTAGGGGCAGTCTGTCTGGTGTAACAGTAGTTCTAGGGGCAGTCTGTCTGGTCTGGTGTAACAGTAGTTCTAGGGGCAGTCTGTCTGGTCTGGTGTAACAGTAGTTCTAGGGGCAGTCTGTCTGGTCTTGTGTAACAGTAGTTCTAGGGGCAGTCTGTCTGGTCTGGTGTAACAGTAGTTCTAGGGGCAGTCTCTGTCTGGTCTGTTGACAGTAGTTCTAGGGGCAGTCTGTCTGTCTGGTCTGTTCTAGCAGTCTGTCTGGTGTAACAGTAGTTCTAGGGGCAGTCTGTCTGGTCTGGTGTACCAGTAGTTCTAGGGGCAGTCTGTCTGGTCTGGTAACCAGTAGTTCTAGGGGCAGTCTGTCTGGTCTGGTGTAACAGTAGTTCTAGGGGCAGTCTGTCTGGTCTGGTGTAACAGTAGTTCTAGGGGCAGTCTGTCTGGTCTGATGTAACAGTAGTTCTAGGGACAGTCTGTCTGGTCTGGTATAACAGTATATCTAGGGGCAGTCTGTCTGTATGGTGTAACAGTAGTTCTAGGGACAGTCTGTCTGGTCTGGTATAACAGTAGTTCCATGGGCAGTCTGTCTGGTCTGGTGTAAAAGTAGATCCAGGGGCAGTCTGTGTCTGGTGTAACAGTAGTTCTAGGGGCAGTCTGTCTGGTCTGGTGTAAAAGTAGATCTAGGGGCAGTCTGTGTCTGGTGTAACAGTAGTTCTAGGGGCAGTCTGTCTGATGTAACAGTAGATCTAGGGGCAGTCTGTCTGGTCTTGTGTAACAGTAGTTCTATGGGCAGTCTGTCTGGTCTGGTGTAACAGTAGTTCTAGGGGCAGTCTGTCTGGTCTTGTGTAACAGTAGTTCTAGGGGCAGTCTGTCTGGTCTTGTGTAACAGTAGTTCTAGGGGCAGTCTGTCTGGTCTGGTGTAACAGTAGTTCTAGGGATGGGGCCACAGTGTCTCCTGACCCCTCCTGTCTCAGCCTCCAGTATTTATGCTGCAGTAGTTTATGTGTCGGGGGGCTGGGGTCAGTTTGTTATATCTGGAGTACTTCTCCTGTCCTATTCGGTGTCCTGTGTGAATCTAAGTGTGCGTTCTCTAATTCTCTCCTTCTCTCTTTCTTTCTCTCTCTCGGAGGACCTGAGCCCTAGGACCATGCCCCAGGACTACCTGACATGATGACTCCTTGCTGTCCCCAGTCCACATGGCCATGCTGCTGCTCTAGTTTCAACTTCCACCTGACTGTGCTGCTGCTCCAGTTTCAACTGTTCTGCCTTATTATTATTCGACCATGCTGGTCATTTATGAACATTTGAACATCTTGGCCATGTTCTGTTATAATCTCCACCCGGCACAGCCAGAAGAGGACTGGCCACCCCACATAGCCTGGTTCCTCTCTAGGTTTCTTCCTAGGTTTTGGCCTTTCTAGGGAGTTTTTCCTAGCCACCGTGCTTCTACACCTGCATTGCTTGCTGTTTGGGGTTTTAGGCTGGGTTTCTGTACAGCACTTTGAGATATCAGCTGATGTACGAAGGGCTATATAAATAAATTTGATTTGATTTAGGGGCAGTCTGTCTGGTCTGGTGTAACAGTAGTTCTAGGGGCAGTCTGTCTGGTCTGGTGTAACAGTAGTTCTAGGGGCAGTCTGTCTGTATGGTGTAACAGTAGTTCTAGGGACAGTCTGTCTGGTGTAACAGTATATCTAGGGGCAGTCTGTCTGTATGGTGTAACAGTATTTCTAGGGACAGTCTGTCTGGTCTGGTATAACAGTATATCTAGGGGCAGTCTGTCTGGTCTGGTATAACAGTAGTTCTAGGGGCAGTCGGTCTGTCTGGTCTGTTGTAACAGTAGTTCTAGGGGCAGTCTATCGTGTCTGGTGCAACAGTAGTTCTAGGGGCAGTCTGTCTGGTCTGGTGTAACAGTAGTTCTAGGGGCAGTCTGTCTGGTCTTGTGTAACAGTAGTTCTAGGGGCAGTCTGTCTGGTCTTGTGTAACAGTAGTTCTAGGGGCAGTCTGTCTGGTGTAACAGTAGTTCTAGGAGCAGTCTGTCTGTCTGGTGTACCAGTAGTTCTAGGGGCAGTCTGTCTGGTGTACCAGTAGTTCTAGGGGCAGTCTGTCTGGTCTGGTGTACCAGTAGTTCTAGGGGCAGTCTGTCTGGTGTAACAGTAGTTCTAGGGGCAGTCTGTCTGGTCTGGTGTAACAGTAGTTCTAGGGGCAGTCTGTCTGGTGTAACAGTATATCTAGGGGCAGTCTGTCTGTATGGTGTAACAGTAGATCCAGGGGAAGTCTGTGTCTGGTGTAACAGTAGTTCTAGGGGCAGTCTGTCTTGTCTGGTGTAAAAGTAGATCTAGGGGCAGTCTGTGTCTGGTGTAACAGTAGTTCTAGGGGCAGTCTGTCTGATGTAACAGTAGATCTAGGGGCAGTCTTTCTGGTCTTGTGTAACAGTAGTTCTATGGGCAGTCTGTCTGGTCTGGTGTAACAGTAGTTCTAGGGGCAGTCTGTCTGGTCTTGTGTAACAGTAGTTCTAGGGGCAGTCTGTCTGGTCTTGTGTAACAGTAGTTCTAGGGGCAGTCTGTCTGGTCTGGTGTGACAGTAGTTCTAGGGGCAGTCGGTCTGTCTGGTCTGTTGTAACAGTAGTTCTAGGGGCAGTCTGTCTGGTCTTGTGTAACAGTAGTTCTAGGGGCAGTCTGTCTGGTGTAAAAGTAGTTCTAGGAGCAGTCTGTCTGTCTGGTGTAACAGTATATCTAGGGGCAGTCTGTGTCTGGTGTAACAGTAGATCTAGGGGCAGTCTGTGTCTGGTGTAACAGTATATCTAGGGGCAGTCTGTGTCTGGTGTAACAGTATATCTAGGGGCAGTCTGTCTGTATGGTGTAACAGTAGTTCTAGGGACAGTCTGTCTGGTCTGGTATAACAGTATATCTAGGGGCAGTCTGTCTGGTCTGGTGTGACAGTATATCTAGGGGCAGTCTGTCTGGTGTAACAGTATATCTAGGGGCAGTCTGTGTCTGGTGTAACAGTATATCTAGGGGCAGTCTGTGTCTGGTGTAACAGTATATCTAGGGGCAGTCTGTGTCTGGTGTAACAGTATATCTAGGGGCAGTCTGTGTCTGGTGTAACAGTATATCTAGGGGCAGTCTGTCTGTCTGGTGTAACAGTATATCTAGGGGCAGTCTGTCTGTATGGTGTAACAGTAGTTCTAGGGACAGTCTGTCTGGTCTGGTATAACAGTATATCTAGGGGCAGTCTGTCTGGTCTGGTGTGACAGTAGTTCTAGGGGCAGTCGGTCTGTCTGGTCTGTTGTAACAGTAGTTCTAGGGGCAGTCTATCGTGTCTGGTGCAACAGTAGTTCTAGGGGCAGTCTGTCTGGTCTGGTGTAACAGTAGTTCTAGGGGCAGTCTGTCTGGTCTTGTGTAACAGTAGTTCTAGGGGCAGTCTGTCTGGTCTTGTGTAACAGTAGTTCTAGGGGCAGTCTGTCTGGTGTAACAGTAGTTCTAGGAGCAGTCTGTCTGTCTGGTGTACCAGTAGTTCTAGGGGCAGTCTGTCTGGTGTACCAGTAGTTCTAGGGGCAGTCTGTCTGGTCTGGTGTACCAGTAGTTCTAGGGGCAGTCTGTCTGGTGTAACAGTAGTTCTAGGGGCAGTCTGTCTGGTCTGGTGTAACAGTAGTTCTAGGGGCAGTCTGTCTGGTGTAACAGTATATCTAGGGGCAGTCTGTCTGTATGGTGTAACAGTAGATCCAGGGGAAGTCTGTGTCTGGTGTAACAGTAGTTCTAGGGGCAGTCTGTCTTGTCTGGTGTAAAAGTAGATCTAGGGGCAGTCTGTGTCTGGTGTAACAGTAGTTCTAGGGGCAGTCTGTCTGATGTAACAGTAGATCTAGGGGCAGTCTTTCTGGTCTTGTGTAACAGTAGTTCTATGGGCAGTCTGTCTGGTCTGGTGTAACAGTAGTTCTAGGGGCAGTCTGTCTGGTCTTGTGTAACAGTAGTTCTAGGGGCAGTCTGTCTGGTCTTGTGTAACAGTAGTTCTAGGGGCAGTCTGTCTGGTCTGGTGTGACAGTAGTTCTAGGGGCAGTCGGTCTGTCTGGTCTGTTGTAACAGTAGTTCTAGGGGCAGTCTGTCTGGTCTTGTGTAACAGTAGTTCTAGGGGCAGTCTGTCTGGTGTAAAAGTAGTTCTAGGAGCAGTCTGTCTGTCTGGTGTAACAGTATATCTAGGGGCAGTCTGTGTCTGGTGTAACAGTAGATCTAGGGGCAGTCTGTGTCTGGTGTAACAGTAGATCTAGGGGCAGTCTGTCTGTATGGTGTAACAGTAGTTCTAGGGACAGTCTGTCTGGTCTGGTATAACAGTATATCTAGGGGCAGTCTGTGTCTGGTGTAACAGTAGATCTAGGGGCAGTCTGTGTCTGGTGTAACAGTAGATCTAGGGGCAGTCTGTCTGGTGTGACAGTAGATCTAGGGGCAGTCTGTCTGGTCTGGTGTAACAGTAGTTCTAGGGGCAGTCTGTCTGGTCTGGTGTACCAGTAGTTCTAGGGGCAGTCTGTCTGGTGTAACAGTAGTTCTAGGGGCAGTCTGTCTGGTCTGGTGTAACAGTAGTTCTAGGGGCAGTCTGTTTGGTCTGGTGTAACAGTAGATCCAGGGGCAGTCTGTGTCTGGTGTAACAGTAGTTCTAGGGGCAGTCTGTCTTGTCTGGTGTAAAAGTAGATCTAGGGGCAGTCTGTGTCTGGTGTAACAGTAGTTCTAGGGGCAGTCTGTCTGATGTAACAGTAGATCTAGGGGCAGTCTTTCTGGTCTTGTGTAACAGTAGTTCTATGGGCAGTCTGTCTGGTCTGGTGTAACAGTAGTTCTAGGGGCAGTCTGTCTGGTCTTGTGTAACAGTAGTTCTAGGGGCAGTCTGTCTGGTCTTGTGTAACAGTAGTTCTAGGGGCAGTCTGTCTGGTCTGGTGTGACAGTAGTTCTAGGGGCAGTCGGTCTGTCTGGTCTGTTGTAACAGTAGTTCTAGGGGCAGTCTGTCTGGTCTTGTGTAACAGTAGTTCTAGGGGCAGTCTGTCTGTATGATGTAACAGTAGTTCTAGGGGCAGTCTGTCTGATGTAACAGTAGATCTAGGGGCAGTCTTTCTGGTCTTGTGTAACAGTAGTTCTATGGGCAGTCTGTCTGGTCTGGTGTAACAGTAGTTCTAGGGGCAGTCTGTCTGGTCTTGTGTAACAGTAGTTCTAGGGGCAGTCTGTCTGGTCTTGTGTAACAGTAGTTCTAGGGGCAGTCTGTCTGGTCTGGTGTGACAGTAGTTCTAGGGGCAGTCGGTCTGTCTGGTCTGTTGTAACAGTAGTTCTAGGGGCAGTCTGTCTGGTCTTGTGTAACAGTAGTTCTAGGGGCAGTCTGTCTGGTGTAAAAGTAGTTCTAGGAGCAGTCTGTCTGTCTGGTGTAACAGTATATCTAGGGGCAGTCTGTGTCTGGTGTAACAGTAGATCTAGGGGCAGTCTGTGTCTGGTGTAACAGTAGATCTAGGGGCAGTCTGTCTGTATGGTGTAACAGTAGTTCTAGGGACAGTCTGTCTGGTCTGGTATAACAGTATATCTAGGGGCAGTCTGTGTCTGGTGTAACAGTAGATCTAGGGGCAGTCTGTGTCTGGTGTAACAGTAGATCTAGGGGCAGTCTGTCTGGTGTGACAGTAGATCTAGGGGCAGTCTGTCTGGTCTGGTGTAACAGTAGTTCTAGGGGCAGTCTGTCTGGTCTGGTGTACCAGTAGTTCTAGGGGCAGTCTGTCTGGTGTAACAGTAGTTCTAGGGGCAGTCTGTCTGGTCTGGTGTAACAGTAGTTCTAGGGGCAGTCTGTCTGGTCTGGTGTAACAGTAGATCCAGGGGCAGTCTGTGTCTGGTGTAACAGTAGTTCTAGGGGCAGTCTGTCTTGTCTGGTGTAAAAGTAGATCTAGGGGCAGTCTGTGTCTGGTGTAACAGTAGTTCTAGGGGCAGTCTGTCTGATGTAACAGTAGATCTAGGGGCAGTCTTTCTGGTCTTGTGTAACAGTAGTTCTATGGGCAGTCTGTCTGGTCTGGTGTAACAGTAGTTCTAGGGGCAGTCTGTCTGGTCTTGTGTAACAGTAGTTCTAGGGGCAGTCTGTCTGGTCTTGTGTAACAGTAGTTCTAGGGGCAGTCTGTCTGGTCTGGTGTGACAGTAGTTCTAGGGGCAGTCGGTCTGTCTGGTCTGTTGTAACAGTAGTTCTAGGGGCAGTCTGTCTGGTCTTGTGTAACAGTAGTTCTAGGGGCAGTCTGTCTGGTGTAAAAGTAGTTCTAGGAGCAGTCTGTCTGTCTGGTGTAACAGTATATCTAGGGGCAGTCTGTGTCTGGTGTAACAGTAGATCTAGGGGCAGTCTGTGTCTGGTGTAACAGTAGATCTAGGGGCAGTCTGTGTCTGGTGTAACAGTAGATCTAGGGGCAGTCTGTCTGTATGGTGTAACAGTAGTTCTAGGGACAGTCTGTCTGGTCTGGTATAACAGTATATCTAGGGGCAGTCTGTGTCTGGTGTAACAGTAGATCTAGGGGCAGTCTGTGTCTGGTGTAACAGTAGATCTAGGGGCAGTCTGTCTGGTGTGACAGTAGATCTAGGGGCAGTCTGTCTGGTCTGGTGTAACAGTAGTTCTAGGGGCAGTCTGTCTGGTCTGGTGTACCAGTAGTTCTAGGGGCAGTCTGTCTGGTGTAACAGTAGTTCTAGGGGCAGTCTGTCTGGTGTAACAGTAGTTCTAGGGGCAGTCTGTCTGGTCTGGTGTAACAGTAGTTCTAGGGGCAGTCTGTCTGGTCTGGTGTAACAGTAGATCCAGGGGCAGTCTGTGTCTGGTGTAACAGTAGTTCTAGGGGCAGTCTGTCTGGTCTGGTGTACCAGTAGTTCTAGGGGCAGTCTGTCTGGTGTAACAGTAGTTCTAGGGGCAGTCTGTCTGGTCTGGTGTAACAGTAGTTCTAGGGGCAGTCTGTCTGGTCTGGTGTAACAGTAGTTCTAGGGGCAGTCTGTCTGGTCTGGTGTAACAGTAGTTCTAGGGGCAGTCTGTCTGGTCTGGTGTAACAGTAGTTCTAGGGGCAGTCTGTCTGGTCTGGTGTAACAGTAGATCTAGGGGCAGTCTGTCTGTCTTGTGTAACAGTAGTTCTAGGGGCAGTCTGTCTGGTCTGGTGTAACAGTAGTTCTAGGGGCAGTCTGTCTGGTCTGGTGTAACAGTAGTTCTAGGGGCAGTCTGTCTGGTCTGGTGTAACAGTAGTTCTAGGGGCAGTCTGTCTGGTCTGTTGTAACAGTAGTTCTAGGGGCAGTCTGTCTGGTCTGTTGTAACAGTAGTTCTAGGGGCAGTCTGTCTGGTCTGGTGTAAAAGTAGTTCTAGGGGCAGTCTGTCTGGTGTAACAGTAGTTCTATGAACAGTCTGTCTGTCTGGTGTAACAGTAGTTCTAGGGGCAGTCTGTCTGTCTGGTGTAACAGTAGTTCTATGGGCAGTCTGTCTGGTCCGGTGTAACAGTAGATCTAGGGACAGTCTGTCTGGTCTGGTGTAACAGTAGTTCTAGGGGCTATCTGTCTGGTCTGGTGGGGGAGGATCATCATTGCTCACCCAATTGGTCAAGACCTGTAATCGGTTGTGGAGTGGTATCGACAGATTGATGGAATAAGATCACTAAAACTGATGGTTAGACAGGGTAGACCCAAGAGTAGGTCTCTACTGGCATCTAGTGGCCATTTATCGGTACTGCTTGCCACATGGAACCTCAATGGAGGCCCAGTGCAAGTCCTCAAAGGAAGGCTCAAACAATTGTCAAACTTAGAACAATAAAAGAGTGTGTTCTCCAATTGGATGTCAGATGTTAGGGGCCAGAGGTGATGTTTTACCTATGAGGTCTCTGAGCAGGTTAGGGTTAGGGGTCAGAGGTGATGTTTTACCCATGAGGTCTCTGAGCAGGTTTGGGGTCACAGGTGATGATTACCCATGAGGTCTCTGAGCAGGTTCGGGTTAGGGGTCAGAGGTTATGTTTTACCCATGAGGTCTGAGCAGGTTAGGGGTCAGAGGTGAAGTTTTACCCATGAGGTCTCTGAGCAGGTAGACATCGTTCTTCTGGATCCAGTTCCTGAAGACCTCAGCTGCTGCGTTCCCTTTAGTCAAGACCAAGTCTATCAGCTTGGCTGTCTGCTGCTGGGAGGACTGGCCCTGGAGACCACTGTATTCCTCTCCACCTGAAGAGACAGGGGTTAGAGGTCAGGGGTTAATGTCACTCTTCAGAACATAAATATTTTAATATAGTAGAAGATGGTAGTATTTCAATGTACTGCAGTAGTATATTAGAAGTATAGTAGTACTGTAGATATAAACAAACATACTGATGATGTTCTGCTCTCTGAGGTGGTCCAGGATCGACTCTTCAAATATAGTACCTTAATGTGGTTACTAGTAGTATATAATTTACCGCCCTTAAGTGCAGGATGCCGCTAGTATAGGATTAGTATTTTATATATAACATGCAGTATTATATAACATGTAGTAGTAGCTAGTCGTATACAACATGTAGTAGTAGCTAGTCGTATATAACATGTAGTAGTAGCTAGTCGTATATAACATGTAGTAGTATATATATATATGTAGTAGTATATATATATATATATGTAGTAGTATATATATAAGCAGACGTACTGATGACGTTCTGCTCTCGGAGGTGCTCCAGGACAGACTCAACACTCTTCAGGCGCTGGACCAACGCTGCCTGGTGTCTCTTTAAGAATGAATGACCGTCTGGAAGGAAAAAAGAAAAAAAAAGGAGAGAGAGAGTTGGGTTAGGTTCACTTGGGGAGAATCTCCAGAGTAGCAGCTAATCTTGTATAGTGGCAGCTACTCTTCCTAGAGGCCACCATTGGCAAAACTAAAAATGGTATTTAACATTATTTCACAACTACATATCTACAATACAACATTTACAATACTACCATACATATTGGGAAAGTATTCAGACCCCTTGACTTTTCCACATTGTTACGTTAAAGAATTATTCTAAAATTGTTTATATAAATACAATGTCCTCAATCTACACACAATACCCCATAATGACAAAGCGAAAAGAGGTTTAGAAATTTTTGCAAATTCATAAAAAATGTAAAATGATTCAGACCCTTTGCTATGAGACTCGAAATTGAGCTCAGATGCGTCATGTTTCCATTGGTCATCCTTGAGATGTTTCTACAACCTGATTGAAGTCCACCTGTGGTAAATTCAATTGATTGGACATGATTTGGAAAGGCACACACCTGTCTATATAAGGTCCCACAGTTGACAGTGCATGTCAGAGCAAAAACAAAGCCATGAGGTGGAAGGAATTGTATGTAGAGCCCCGAGACAGGATTGTGTCGAGGCACAGATCTATGGAAGAGTACCAACACAATATTTAACATTTAAGGTCCCCAAGAACACAGTGGTCTCACTCTTAAATAGAAGAAGTTTGATACCACCAAGACTCTTCCATGTGCTGGCCGCCTGGCCAAACTGAGCAATCGGGGGAGAAGGGCCTTGGTCAGGGAGGTGACCAAGAACCCGATGGTCATTCTGACAGAGCTCCAGAGTTCCTCTGTGGAGATGGGAGAACCTTCCAGAAGGTCAACCATCTCTGCAGCAATCCACCAATCAGGCCTTTATGGTAGAGTGGCAGAACGGAAGCCACTCCCCAGTAAAAGGCACATGACAGCCCGCTTGGAGTTTGCCAAAAGTCACCTAAAGGACTCTGATCTTGAGAAACAAGATTCTCTGGTCTGATGAAACTAAGAACTAACTCCTGGGCCTGAATGCCAAGCGTCACATCTGGAGGAAACCTGGTACCATCCCTACAGTGGCAGCATCATGCTGTGGGAAAGTTTTTCAGTGGCAGGGACTAGGAGGCCAGTCAGGATTGAGGGAAAGATTAACAGAGAAAAGCACTGCGAGATCCTTGATGAAAACCTGCTCCAGAGCGCTCAGGACCTCAGACTGGAGCGAAGGTTGATCTTCCAATAGGACAATGACCCTAAGCACACAGCCAAGACAACACAGGAGTGGCTTTGGGACAAGTCTCTAAAATGTCCTTAAGTGGCCCAGCCATAGCCCAGACTTGAACCCAATCGAACATCTCTCTGGAAAGAGCTGAAAATAGCTGTGCAGCAACACTCCCCATCCAACCTTTTTAATTTTTTTATTTATCCGTTATTTTACCAGGTAAGTTGACTGAGAACACATTCTCATTTACAGCAACGACCTGGGGAATAGTTACAGGGGAGAGGAGGGGGATGAATGAGCCAATTGTAAACTGGGGATTATTAGGTGACCGTGATGGTTTGAGGGTCAGATTGGGAATTTAGCCAGGACACCGGGGTTAACACCCCTACTCTTACGATAACCTGACAGATTTGCAGAGAAGAATGGGAGAAACTATGCAAATGCAGGTGTGCCAAGCTTGTGGGGAAATTATTATGGGGAAGTGTCAATGTGGAGGCTATATACAGGGTATTACGGTACAGTATCAATGTGGAGGCAAAATACAGGGGGTACCGGTACAGAGTCAGTGTGGATGCTATATACAGGGGGTACCGGTACAGAGTCAGTGTGGATGCTATATACAGGGGGTACCGGTACAGAGTCAGTGTGGATGCTATATACAGGGGGTACCGGTACAGAGTCAGTGTGGATGCTATATACAGGGGGTACCGGTACAGAGTCAATGTGGAGGCTATATACAGGGGGTACCGGTACAGAGTCAATGTGGATGCTATATACAGGGGTACCGGTACAGAGTCAATGTGGATGCTATATACAGGGGGTACCGGTACAGAGTCAGTGTGGATGCTATATACAGGGGGTACCGGTACAGAGTCAATGTGGAGGCTATATACAGGGGGTACCGGTACAGAGTCAGTGTGGAGGCTATATACAGGGGGTACCGGTACAGAGTCAATGTGGAGACTATATACAGGGGGTACCGGTACAGAGTCAATGTGGAGGCTATATACAGGGGGTACCGGTACAGAGTCAATGTGGAGGCTATATACAGGGGGTACCGGTACAGAGTCAGTGTGGAGGCTATATACAGGGGGTACCGGTACAGAGTCAATGTGGAGGCTATATACAGGGTGTACCGTACAGAGTCAATGTGGAGGCTATATACAGGGGGTACCGGTACAGAGTCAATGTGGAGGCTATATACAGGGGGTACCGGTACAGAGTCAATGTGGAGGCTATATACAGGGGGTACCGGTACAGGTCAATGTGGATGCTATATACAGGGGGTACCGGTACAGAGTCAATGTGGAGGCTATATACAGGGGGTACCGGTACAGAGTCAATGTGGAGGCTATATACAGGGGGCACCGGTACCGAGTCAATGTGGAGACTATATACAGGGGGTACCAGTACAGAGTCAGTGTGGATGCTATATACAGGGGGTACCGGTACAGAGTCAATGTGGATGCTATATACAGGGGGTACCGGTACAGAGTCAGTGTGGATGCTATATACAGGGGGTACCGGTACAGAGTCAATGTGGAGGCTATAAAGTATTCACCCCCCTTGGCATTTTTCCTATTTTGTTGCATTACAACCTGTCATTTAAATTGATTTTTATTTGGATTGCATGTAGTGGTCAAACACAAAATTGTCCAAATTGGTGAAGTGAAATGAAAAAAGGAACTGGTTTCAAATAATTACACAAAGACAAAAAAAGGAAAGGTGGTGCATATGTTTTCACCCCTTTGCTATGAAGCCCCTAAATAAGATCTGGTGTAACCAATTATCTTCAGAAGTCACATTATTAGTTAAATAATGTCCACCTGTGTGCAATCTAAGTGTCACACGTTGTCACATGATCTCAGTATATATATGCACCTGTTCTGAAAGTCCCCAGAGTCTGCAACACCACTAAGCAAGGGGCACCACAAAGCAAACGGCACAATGAAGACCAAGGAGCTCTCCAAACAGGTCAGGGAAAAAGTTGTGGATAAGTACAGATCAGGGTTGGGTTATAAAAAAATATCAGAATCTTTGAACATCCCACGGAGCACCATTAAATCCATTATTAAAAAATGGAAAGAATATGGCACCACAACAAACCTGCCAAGAGAGAGAGAGGCAAGGAGGGCATTAATCAGAGGCAACAAAGAGACCAAAGATAAGACCAAAGATAACCCTGAAGGAGCTGCAAAAAGCTTCACAGCGGAGATTGGAGTATCTGTCAATAGGACCACTTAAAGCCGTACAATCCACAGAGCTGGGCTTTACGGAACAGTGACCAGAAAAAAAGCCATTGCTTAAAGAAAAAAATAATAAGCAAACACGTTTGGTGTTCGCCAAAAGGCATGTGGGAGACTCCCCAAACATATGAAAGAAGGTACTCTGGCCAGATGAGACTAAAATTGAGCTTTTTGGCCATCAAGGAAAACGCTATGTCTGGCACAAACCCAACACCTCTCATCACCCCGAAAACTGGGAAACAGGACAGAATTGAAGGAATGATGGATGGCGCTAAATACAGGGAAATTCTTGAGGGAAACCTGTTTCAGTCTTCCAGAGATTTGAGACAGGGACAGAGGTTCACCTTCCAGCAGGACAATGACCCTATGCATACTGCTAAAGCAACACTCAAGTGGTTTAAGGGGAAACATTTAAATGTCTTGGAATGGCCTAGTCAAAGCCCAGACCTCAATCCAATTGAGAATCTGTGGTATGACTTAAAGATCGCTGTACACCAGAAGAACCCATCCAACTTGAAGGAGCTGGAGAAGTTTTGCCTTGAAGAATGGGCAAAAATCCCAGTGGCTAGATGTGCCAAGCTTATAGAGACATACCCCAAGAGACTTGCAGCTGTACTTTCTGCAAAAGGTGGCTCTACAAAGTATTGACTTTGGGGGGGGTGAATAGTTACGCAAGCTCAGTTTTCAGTTTAATTGTCTACTTTTTTGTTTGTTTTACATCTTCAAAGTAGTTGGCATGTTGTGTAAATCAAATGATACAACCCCCCCAAAAAATCTATTTTAATTCCAGGTTGTAAGGCAACAAAATAGGAAAAATGCTAAGGGAGGTGAATACTTTATAGCCTCCACATTGACTCTGTACAAGCTACTGTAGATAAGAGTAGCAGCAGCGTAAAAAAGGGTGAGGGGGAGATGCAAATGGTCTGCGTAGCCATTTGATTAGATGTTCAGTCTTATGGCTTGGGAAGCCTCTTGGATCTAGACTTGGCTCTCCGGTACCGCTTGCCGTGCAGTAGCAGAGAGAACAGTCTGACTAGGGTGGCTGGAGTCTGACAATTTTTAGGGCCTTGCTCTGACACTGCCTGGTATAGAGATCCTGGATGGCAGGAAGCTTGGCCCCAGTGATGTACTGGGCCGTACGCACTACCCTCTGTAGTGCCTTGGGGTCGGAGGCCGAGCAATTACCATACCAGGCAGTGATTCAACCAGTCAGGATGCTCTTGATGGTGCAGCTGTAGAACCTTTTGAGGATCTGAGGACACATGCCAAATCTTTTCTGTTTCCTGAGGGGGAGAGGTTTTGTTGTGCCCTCTTCATGACTGTCTTGGTGTGCTTGAACCATGTTAGTTTGTTGGGGATGTGGACACCAAGGAACTTGAAGCTCTCAACCTGCTCCACTACAGCCCTGTCGATGAGAATGGGGTCGTGCTCGGTCCTCCTTTTCCTGTAGTCCACAATCCTCTCCTTTGTCTTGATCATGTTGATGGAGAGGTTGTTGTCCTGGCACCACACGGTCAGGTCTCTGACCTCCTCCCTATAGGCTGTCTCGTCATTGTCAGTGATTAGGCCTACCACTGTTGTGTCATCGGCAAACTTAATGATGGTGTTGGAGTCGTGCCTGGCCGTGCAGTCATGAGTGAACAGGGAGTACAGGATGGGAGGGAACCGAGTGTTACGGGTCTGTAGTCATTTGTGCAGGTTACCTTAGTGTTCTTGGGCACAGGGACTATGGTGGTTGGCTTGAAACATGTTGGTATTACAGACTCAGACAGGGACAGGGAGAATTAACTGTAAGTGTGTGCAGTGTGTGTCTCTCTTCACAGTCCTCGCTGTTCCATAAGGTGCATTTAACTTTTTTAAAATCTGATTCTACTGATTCTACTGTTATCTGATGTGGAACAGAGTTCCATGTAGTCATGGCTCTATGTAGTACTGTGCACGTCTGTTCTGGACTTGGACTGTGAAGAGACCTCTGGTGGCATGTCTTGTGGGGTATGCATGGGTGTACAAGCTGTGTGCCAGTAGTTCAAACAGACAGCTCGGTATATTCAGCATGTCATAGTAGTTTAAACAGACAGCTCAGAGACGTGTTTCAGAATGTTTGTCGTACCAGAAGCCATCTCCTCGGCCAGCATCTCTCTCTCCTCCTCTCTCTTCTGATCTTCTGCACTCAGCAGGTCTGAGACCAGTTCCTGGACCGTCTTGTAGTTCTCTCCGCTGGTCAGAATCTTACTCTGGACTGTCTGCTTCACCAGGCCACGCTCAAACCCCATCTCTAGTGACGACACAACCACCGCAGTGTTCATCATCACGGCATCCTCCGAGCGCTCCTCACCTGAGGTGGGGGGGACAGCAAGAAGTAGAAAGAGAGAAGAGGTGGGAGGGAGTTAACAGTGATATCAACATAGTGGAGGTCTGTCTCATGGCTGAACAGTGATATCAACATTCTGTCAAGTTTTAAATTCAGTTGAAGTCAGGAGTCACTCACCCGGGGGGTCCACAAACTCTCTGGAGCTGCTGTCCCCATTGGTTAGGAGCTGTAGGGGGAGGGGCCAGGAGAGAGTTAACTTCCTGATCAGATCAGTCAGATAATACAGGTTTATTCTAGGCATTTGACAATATTTCACTAATCAAATATTTTTTTTTTCCTGACGTCAGCATGGTCAAAAAAAAAAAAAAAAAAAAAAGCTTAATCTCCATAGCCGATGTGATTTAAGACGTTTAACACAGGTTAACATTCACAAGGCCACAGGGACAGATGGATTACCAGGATGCGTACTGGCGTCTCCACTGACATTTTCAACCTCTGCCTGACCCAGTATGTAATACCTACATGTTTCAAATCAGACCACCATAGTCCTTGTGCCTAAGAACAACATAGGTAACATAAAACACACATCTGTTGCCATGAATTGTACCATACTTCCGGCGCCGACAGAGATGGCCGCCTCGCTTCGCGTTCCTAGGAAACTATGCAGTTTTTTGTTTTTTTACGTGTTATTTCTTACACTAGTACCCCAGGTCATCTTAGGTTTCTTTACATACACCCGAGAAGAACTACTGAATATAAGATCAGCGTCAACTCACCATCAGTACGACCAAGAATATGTTTTTCGCGATGCGGATCCTGAGTTCTGCCTTACAACCAGTGTAACCGAGTGGATCACATGCAGCGACCAAAAAAAAAAAACGACTCAGAAAAAGAGGGAAACGAAGCGGTCTTCTGGTCAGACTCCGGAGACGGGCACATCGTGCACCACTCCCCAGCATTCTTCTTGCCAATGTCCAGTCTCTTGACAACAAGGTTGATGAAATCCGAGCAAGGGTAGCATTCCAGAGGGACATCAGAGACTGTAACGTTCTCTGCTTCACGGAAACATGGCTAACTGGAGAGACGCAATCCGAAGCGGTGCAGCCAGCGGGTTTCTCCACGCATCGCGCCGACAGAAACAAACATCTCTCTGGTAAGAAGACGGGCGGGGGCGTATGCCTTATGGCCAACGTGACATGGTGTGATGAAGGAAACATACAGGAACTCAAATCCTTCTGTTCACCTGATTTAGAATTCCTCACAATCAAATGTAGACCGCATTACCTACCAAGAGAATTCTCTTCGATTATAATCACAGCCGTATATATCCCCCCAAGCAGACACATCGATGGCTCTGAACGAACTTTATTTAACTCTCTGCAAACTGGAAACGATTTATCCGGAGGCTGCATTCATTGTAGCTGGGGATTTTAACAAGGCTAATCTGAAAACAAGACTCCCTAAATTTTATCAGCATATTGATTGCGCAACCAGGGGTGGAAAGACCCTGGATCATTGTTACTCTAACTTCCGCGACGCATATAAGGCCCTGCCCCGCCCCCTTTCGGAAAAGCTGACCACGACTCCATTTTGTTGATCCCTGCCTACAGACAGAAACTAAAACAAGAAGCTCCCACGCTGAGGTCTGTCCAACGCTGGTCCGACCAAGCTGACTCCACACTCCAAGACTGCTTCCATCACGTGGACTGGGAGATGTTTCGTATTGCATCAGACAACAACATTGACAAATACGCTGATACGGTGTGCGAGTTCATTAGAACCTGCGTTGAAGATGTCGTTCCCATAGCAACGATTAAAACATTCCCTAACCAGAAACCGTGGATTGATGGCAGCATTCGTGTGAAACTGAAGGCACGAACCACTGCTTTTAATCAGGGCAAGGTGTCTGGTAACATGACTGAATACAAACAGTGCAGCTATTCCCTCCGCAAGGCTATCAAACAAGCTAAGCGCCAGTACAGAGACAAAGTAGAATCTCAATTCAACGGCTCAGACACAAGAGGTATGTGGCAGGGTCTACAGTCAATCACGGACTACAGGAAGAAACCCAGCCCAGTCACGGACCAGGATGTCTTGCTCCCAGGCAGACTAAATAACTTTTTGCCCGCTTTGAGGACAATACAGTGCCACTGACACGGCCTGCAACGGAATCATGCGGTCTCTCCTTCACTGCAGCCGAAGTGAGTAAGACATTTAAACGTGTTAACCCTCGCAAGGCTGCAGGCCCAGACGGCATCCCCAGCCGCGCCCTCAGAGCATGCGCAGACCAGCTGGCCGGTGTGTTTACGGACATATTCAACCAATCCCTATACCAGTCTGCTGTTCCCACATGCTTCAAGAGGGCCACCATTGTTCCTGTTCCCAAGAAAGCTAAGGTAACTGAGCTAAACGACTACCGCCCCGTAGCACTCACATCCGTCATCATGAAGTGCTTTGAGAGACTAGTCAAGGACCATATCACCTCCACCCTAC
Organism: Oncorhynchus tshawytscha; assembly: GCF_018296145.1. NCBI lineage: Eukaryota > Metazoa > Chordata > Actinopteri > Salmoniformes > Salmonidae > Oncorhynchus > Oncorhynchus tshawytscha. Next base: position 52,802,675 of record NC_056458.1, on the reverse strand, counting down.
CTGACACCCTTGACCCACTCCAATTTGCTTACCGCCCAAATAGGTCCACAGACGATGCAATCTCAACCACACTGCACACTGCCCTAACCCATCTGGACAAGAGGAATACCTATGTGAGAATGCTGTTCATCGACTACAGCTCGGCATTCAACACCATAGTACCCTCCAAGCTCGTCATCAAGCTCGAGACCCTGGGTCTCGACCCCGCCCTGTGCAACTGGGTACTGGACTTCCTGACGGGCCGCCCCCAGGTGGTGAGGGTAGGCAACAACATCTCCTCCCCGCTGATCCTCAACACTGGGGCCCCACAAGGGTGCGTTCTGAGCCCCCTCCTGTACTCCCTGTTCACCCACGACTGCGTGGCCATGCACGCCTCCAACTCAATCATCAAGTTTGCGGACGACACAACAGTGGTAGGCTTGATTACCAACAACGACGAGACGGCCTACAGGGAGGAGGTGAGGGCCCTCGGAGTGTGGTGTCAGGAAAATAACCTCACACTCAACGTCAACAAAACTAAGGAGATGATTGTGGACTTCAGGAAACAGCAGAGGGAACACCCCCCATCCACATCGATGGAACAGTAGTGGAGAGGGTAGCAAGTTTTAAGTTCCTCGGCATACACATCACAGACAAACTGAATTGGTCCACTCACACAGACAGCATCGTGAGGAAGGCGCAGCAGCGCCTCTTCAACCTCAGGAGGCTGAAGAAATTCGGCTTGTCACCAAAAGCACTCACAAACTTCTACAGATGCACAATCGAGAGCATCCTGGCGGGCTGTATCACCGCCTGGTATGGCAACTGCACCGCCCTCAACCGTAAGGCTCTCCAGAGGGTAGTGAGGTCTGCACAACGCATCACCGGGGGCAAACTACCTGCCCTCCAGGACACCTACACCACCCGATGCTACAGGAAGGCCATAAAGATCATCAAGGACATCAACCACCCGAGCCACTGCCTGTTCACCCCGCTGTCATCCAGAAGGCGAGGTCAGTACAGGTGCATCAAAGCTGGGACCGAGAGACTGAAAAACAGCTTCTATCTCAAGGCCATCAGACTGTTAAACAGCCACCACTAACATTGAGTGGCTACTGCCAACACACTGTCAATGACACTGACTCTACTCCAGCCACTTTAATCATGGGAATTGATGGGAAATGATGTAAATATATCACTAGCCACTTTAAACAATGCTACCTTATATAATGTTACTTACCCTACATTGTTCATCTCATATGCATACGTTGATACTGTACTCTATATCATCGACTGCATCCTTATGTAATACATGTATCACTAGCCACTTTAACTATGCCACTTGGTTTACATACTTATCTCATATGTATATACTGTACTCGATATCATCTACTGTATCTTGCCTATGCTGCTCTGTACCATCACTCATTCATATATCCTTATGTACATATTCTTTATCCCCCTACACTGTGTATAAGACAGTAGTTTTTTTTGGAATTGTTAGTTAGATTACTTGCTCGTTATTACTGCATTGTCGGAACTAGAAGCACAAGCATTTCGCTACACTCGCATTAACATCTGCTAACCATGTGTATGTGACAAATAAAATTTGATTTGATTTGATTTGAAATGCTTTTGATAGGCTGGTCATGGCTCACAACACCATCATCTCAGATATCCTGCACCTAATCCACTTCGCATACCGCCCCAATAAATCCACAGACGACGCAATCTTCATTGCACTCCAGAGTGCCCTTTCCCACCTGGATAAGAGGAACTCTACTTGAGAATGCTGTTCATTGATTACAGCTCAACGTTCAACACCATAGTGCCATCCAAGCTCAGGACCCTGGGACTGAACACCTACCTCTGCAACTGGATCCTGGACTTCCTGATGAGCTGCCCCCCGGTTGTGAGAGTAACACATCCACCACGCTGATCCTCAACACGGGGGCCCCTCAGGGGTGTGTGCTCAGTCCCTTCCTGTACTCCCTGTTGACCCACGACTGCATGGCCTCGCACAACTACAACATCAAGTTCGCTTGTGACACGACGTGGTAGGCCTGATCACCTATGGCGATGAGACAGCCTACAATGGAAGAGGTCAGAGAACTGGCAGCGTGGTGCCAGGACAACAACCTCTCCCTCAACGTCAGTAAGACCAAGGAGTTGATTGATGGATTACAGGAAAAGGAGCATGCCCACATTCTCATCGACAGGGCTGTAGTGGAGCAGGTCGAGAGCTTCATGTTCCTCAGTGTCCACATCACTAAGGATCTATCATGGTCCACACACACACAGTCATGAAGAGGACATGGCAACACTTCTTCCCCCTCAGGAGGTTGAAAATACTTGTCATGGGCCCCCAGACCCTCAAAGTTCTACCGCTGCACCATTGACAGCATCTTGACTGGCTGCATCACCGCTTGGTATGGCAACTGCTTGGCATCCGACCGCAAGGTGATACAGTGGGTAGTGCGTACTGCCCAATACATCATCCAGAAGGCGAGGTCAGTACAGGTGCATCAAAGCTGGGACCGAGAGACTGAAAAACAGCTTTTTATCTCAAGGCCATCCGACTGTTAAACAGCCATCACTAACACAGAGACGCTGCTGTCTACATGCAGACTCAAATCATTGGCAACTTCAATAAATGGATCACTAGTGACTTTAACAATGCAATTTTAATAATGTTTACATATCTTACATGTACAGTGGGGCAAAAAAGTATTTAGTCAGCCACCAATTGTGCAAGTTCTCCCACTTAAAAAGATGAGGCCTGTAATTTATCATATGTACACTTCAACTATGACAGACAAAATGAGGGGAAAAAAATCCAGAAAATCACATTGTAGGATTTTGAATAAATTTATTTGTAAATTATGGTGGAAAATAAGTATTTGGTCACCTACAAACAAGCAAGATTTCTGGCTCTCACAGACCTGTAACTTCTTATTTAAGAGGCTCTTCTGTCCTCCACTCGTTGCCTGTATTAATGGCACCTGTTTGAACTTGTTATCAGTATAAAAGACACCTGTCCACAACCTCAAACAGTCACACTCCAAACTCCACTATGGCCAAGACCAAAGAGCTGTCAAAGGACACCAGAAACAAAATTGTAGACCTGCACCAGGCTGGGAAGACTGAATCTGCAATAGGTCAATTATTAGGAAATGGAAGACATACAAGACCACTGATAATCTCCCTCGATCTGGGGCTCCATGCAAGATCTCACCCCGTGTGATCAAAATGATCACAAGAACGGTGAGCAAAAATCCCTGAACCACATGGGGGGACCTAGTGAATGACCTGCAGAGAGCTGGGACCAAAGTTCAAGGCCTACCATCAGTAACACACTACACCGCCAGGGACTCAAATCCTGCAGTGCCAGACGTGTCCCCCTGCTTAAGCCAGTACATGTCCAGGCCCGTCTGAAGTTTACTAGAGAGCATTTTGATGATCCAGAAGAAGATTGGGAGAATGTCATATGGTCAGATGAAACCAAAATATAACTTTTTGGTAAAAACTCAACTCGTCGTGTTTGGAGGACAAAGAATGCTGAGTTGCATCCAAAGAACACCATACCTACTGTGAAGCATGGGGGTGGAAACATCATGCTTTGGGGCTGTTTTTCTGCAAAGGGACCAGGACGACTGATCCGTGTAAAGGAAAGAATGAATGGGGCCATGTATCGTGAGATTTTGAGTGAAAACCTCCTTCCATCAGCAAGGGCATTGAAGATGAAACGTGACTGGGTCTTTCAGCATGACAATGATCCCAAACACACCACCCGGGCAACGAAGGAGTGGCTTCGTAAGAAGCATTTCAAGGTCCTGGAGTGGCCTAGCCAGTCTCCAGATCTCAACCCCATAGAAAATTTTGGGAGGGAGTTGAAAGTCTGTGTTGCCCAGCAACAGCCCCAAAACATCACTGCTCTAGAGGAGATCTGCATGGAGGAATGGGCCAAAATACCATCAACAGTGTGTGAAAACCTACAGAAAACGTTTGACCTCTGTCATTGCCAACAAAGGGTATATAACAAAGTATTGAGATAAACTTTTGTTATTGACCAAATACTTATTTTCCACCATAATTTGCAAATAAATTCATTTAAAAAATCCTACAATGATTTTCTGGATTTTTTTTCTCATTTTGTCTGTCATAGTTGAAGTGTACATATGATAAATTATAGGCCTCTCATCTTTTTAAGTGGGAGAACTTGCACAATTGGTGGCTGACTAAATACTTTTTTGCCCCACTGTATATACTGAATTTTATACCATCTATTGCATCTTGCCTATGCCGCTCGGTCATCCATATATTTATATGTACATATTCTTATTCCATCCCTTCAGATTTGTGTATATTATGTAGTTGTTGTGGAATTGTTAGATTACTTGTTAGATATTACTGCACTGTCGGGACTAGAAGCACAAGCATTTCGCTAAACTCGCATTAACATCTGCTAACCAGGTGTATGTGTCCAATACAATTTGATTTGATCACTGGGATCAAGGCTCCCTGCCATCCAGGACCTCTAAACCAGGCGGTGTCAGAGGAAGGCCCTAAAAATGGTCAAAGACTCCATCCACCCAAGTCATAGACTGTTCTCTCTGCTACCGCATGGTACCAAGTCTGGAACCAACAGGACCCTGAACAGCTTCTACCCCCAAGCCTTAAGGCTAAATATTTAACCAAATAGCTACCCAGCGCCTTGATGACAGCTTTGCACACTCTTGGCATTCTCTCAATCAGCTTCACCTGGAAGGCTTTTCCAAGAGTCTTGAAAGAGTTCCCACATATGCTGAGCACTTGTTGGCTACTTTTACTTAAGTATTCAGAAGCTTTACTCAGTACTTTGTTGATGCACCTTTAGCAGCGATTAGCTTCAAGTCTTCAGGGGTATGATACTACAAGCTTGACACACCTGGCCCAAGCAAGTATCTTCTTGCTTCCATTCAGCCACAAGAGCATTAGAGAGGTCGGGCACTGATGTTGACCGATTAGGCCTGGCTCGCAGTCGGCGTTCCATTTCAACCCAAAGGTGTTTGATGGGGTTGAGGTCAGGGCTCTATGCAGGCCAGTCAAGTTCTTCAACACTGATCTCGACAAACCATTTCAGTCTGGATCTCGCGTTGTGCACGGGGGCATTGTCATACTGAAACAGGAAAGGGCCTTCCACAAACTGTTACCACAAAGTTGGAAGCACAGAATTGTCTAGAATGTCATCGTATGCTGTAGCGTAAAGGTTTCCCTTCCCTGGAACTAAGGGGCCTAGCTCAAACCATGAAAAACAGCCCTAGACCATTATTCCTCATCCACCAAACTTTACAGTTAACACTATGCATTGGGGCAGGTAGCGTTCTCCTGCCATCCACCAAACCCAGAGTCGGCCGTCGGACTGCCAGCAGTTTCCACTGCTCCAAAGTCCAATGGCGGCGAGATTTACACCACTCCAGCTGATGCTTGGTATTGCGCGTGGTGATCTTAGGCTTGTGTGCGGCTGCACGGCCATGGAAACCCATTTCATGACGCTCCCGACAAACCGTTATTGTGTTGCTGTTGCTTTCAGAGGCAGTTTGGAACTCAGTAGTGAGTGTTGCAACCGAGGACAGCAATCGGCGGCCCCGTTCTTGAGCTTGTGTGGCCTACCACTTCGTGGCTGAGCCAGTGTTGCTCCTACACACTTCCACTTCACAATAAAATCACTTACAGTTGACCGGGGCAGCTCTAGCAGGGCTGAAATTTGACAAACTGACTCGTTGGAAAGGTGGCATCCTATGACGGTGCCACATTGAAAGTCACTGAGCTCTTCAGTAAGGCCATTCTACTGCCAATGTTTGTCTATGGAGATTGCATGGCGGTGTGCTTGATTTTAAACACCTGTCAGCAACGAGTGGTTGAAATAGCCGAATCCACTAATTTGAAGGGGTGTCCACATACTTTGTATATATAGTGTATATCGTTTTATGTAACAATGTCACAAGGATAATCTAATTTCATTTATAACAAAGCTTTTCACTGATAAATAGGCTGGGGAAAAAAACACTACAAAAAAATGAACACAAGTCCATTTGGATATCCGGATTTTCGATTAACCGTGCACATCCCTACTTTATTCACAGCTCAATGTTCTACCAGACGGCTAATAAACAGTTCGGTATTTTTATAATCAGGGCAGATAACAATAATGACAATACACTAGCTCTTCAGGGTATCCAAAATAACAACTTAGTTTTAGTGAGTAGGTTTTTTATATTTATTGTTTAACTAGGCAAATCAGTTAAGAACAGTGGGTTAACTGCCTTGTTCAAGGGCAGAACAGATTTTTACCTCGTCAGCTCAGAGATTCAATCTAGCAACCTTTCGGTTACTGGCTCTAACCACTAGGCTACCTGCTGGTTACTGGCTCAGCGCTCTAACCACTAGGCTACCTGCCGGTTACTGGCTCAGCGCTCTAACCACTAGGCTACCTGCCAGTTACTGGCTCAGCACTCTAACCACTAGGCTACTTGCCGCCCCATGTTTAGCAGTTACACTTTAGGACGTTTCTACACTTTAGGAAGAGTTCTGTTTTTGCTTCAACAGGCCATTTCAATGCCTAGCCCGTTAGAAAATGTGATTGTTGGTAAATAAACAATGGTGTGAATAAGGTGTATAAGCAGGTGTTACCTGTTCAAAGAGGCGAGGGAAGCGAGCCTGGATCTGATGGACAAACTCCTGACCTTTCTCCTGGAGCAGGTATACACACCTGGAAGTTACCATAGTTACATTAATATATGCTGACACCTGGAGGTTACCATAGTTACATTAACATATACTGACATGTTACCATAGTTACATTAATATATACTGACAGGTTACCATAGTCACATTAATATATACTGATAGGTTACCATAGTCACATTAATATATACTGATAGGTTACCATAGTCACATTAATATATACTGATAGGTTACCATAGTCACATTAATATATACTGATAGGTTACCATAGTCACATTAATATACAGTGGGGCAAAAAAGTATTTAGTCAGCCACCAATTGTGCAAGTTCTCCCACTTAAAAAGATGTGAGAGGCCTGTAATTTTAATCATAGGTACACTTCAACTATGACGGATAAAATGAGAAAAAAAATCCAGAAAATCACATTGTAGGATTTTTAATGAATTTATTTGCAAAATATGGTGGAAAATAAGTATAATAACATTTTGTTCACCTGCCGGCCCCAGCCTCGAACTCCTGTATGTACCTCACTGACCCGCTCTGCCCATTCATCGCCATTTAGCCATTGCTGTCTTAGCTTTCCTGATCAACACCTGTGATTACTTTATGCCGCTCTATAATGTCAATATGCCTCGTCTACTGCTGTCTTGGCTAGTTCTAATTGTTTCATTTCACTGTAGAGCCCTCAGTCCCACTCAAAATGCCTTAGATAGCTCTTTTGTCCCACCTCACACACATGTGGAGATCTCACCTGGCTTAACTGGTGCCTCCAGAGACAAACCGCTCTCACCATCACTCAACGCCTAGGTTTACCTCTGTACTCACATCCTACCATACCCTTGTCTGTACATTATGCCTGGAATCTAATCTAACATGCTCAGAAATCTGCTCCTTTTATTCTCTGTAACCAGCGCACTAGACAACCAGTTCTGTTAGCCTTTACATCACTAGAGGAGGAGTAGGATGAGGGTAGAGGTGAATCCAGGCCCTGCAGTGCCCAGCATCACTCCCATTCCCCAGGCCCTGCAGTGCCCAGCATCACTCCCATTCCCCAGGCCCTGCAGTGCCCAGCTCCCCTCCCATTCCCCAGGCCCTGCAGTGCCCAGCTCCCCTCCCATTCCCCAGGTCATGCAGTGCCTAGCTCTACTCCCATTCCCCAGGCCCTGCAGTGCCCAGCTCCACTCCCATTCCCCAGGCCCTGCAGTGCCCAGCTCCTCCCATTCCCCAGGCCCTGCAGTGCCCAGCTCCCCTCCCATTCCCCAGGCCCTGCAGTGCCCAGCTCCCCTCCCATTCCCCAGGCCCTGCAGTGCCCAGCCCTGCAGTGCCCAGCCCTCCCATTCCCCAGGCCCTGCAGTGCCCAGCTCCCTCCCATTCCCCAGGCCCTGCAGTGCCCAGCATCCCCCATTCCCCAGGCCCTGCAGTGCCCAGAATCACTCCCATTCCCCAGGCCCTGCAGTGCCCAGCATCACTCCCATTCCCCAGGCCCTGCAGTGCCCAGCATCACTCCCATTCCCCAGGCCCTGCAGTGCCTAGCTCCCCTCCCATTCCCCAGGCCCTGCAGTGCCCAGCATCACTCCCATTCCCCAGGCCCTGCAGTGCCTAGCTCCCCTCCCATTCCCCAGGCCCTGCAGTGCCCAGAATCACTCCCATTCCCCAGGCCCTGCAGTGCCCAGCATCACTCCCATTCCCCAGGCCCTGCAGTGCCTAGCTCCACTCCCATTCCCCAGGCCCTGCAGTGCCCAGCATCACTCCCATTCCCCAGGCCCTGCAGTGCCTAGCTCCACTCCCATTCCCCAGGCGCTCTCATTTGTTGACTTCTGTAACCATAAAAGCTGCCTTGGTTTCATGTATGTTAACATTAGAAGCCTTCTACCTAAGTTTGTTTTATTCACTGCCTCAGCACACTCTGCTAATCCGGATGTCCGGATGTTAGGAAGGCCACCAAAAAGTCCTGGCATTTCCATCCCTAACTATAACACTTTCCGACAAGATAGAACTGCCAATGGGGGCGGAGATGCAATCTACTGCAGAGACAGCCTGCAGAGTTCTGTCACACTATCCAGGTCTGTACCAAAACAATTCAAGCTTCTACTTCTAAAAATTCAGCTATCTAGAAATAAGTTCCTCAATGTTGCCGCTTGCTATAGACCACCCTCTGCCCCCAGCTGTGCCCTGGACACCATATGTGAATTGATTTCCCCCCATCAATCTTCACAGCTTGTAATGTTAGGTGATCTAAACTGGGACATGCTTAACATCCCGGGCGTCCTACAATCTAAGCTTGATGCCCTCAATCTTACACAAATTATCATGGAACCTACCACGTATAACCCTAAATGCGTAAACACACGCACACTCATAGATATCATCCTGACCAACCTGCCCTCTAAATACACCTCCGCTGTCTTCAACCAGGATCTCAGCAATCACTGCCTCATTGCCTGCATCCGTAATGGGTTCACGGTCAAACGACCACCCCTCATCACTGTCAAACGCTCCCTAAAACACTTCTGCGAGCAGGCCTTTCTAATCGACCTGGCCCGGGTATCCTGGAAGGATATTGACCTCATTCCATCAGTAGAGGATTCCTGGTTATTCTTTAAAAGTGATTTCCTCGCCATCTTAAATAAGCATGCCCCGTTCAAAAAATGTAGAACCAGGAACAGATATAGCCCTTGGTTCATTCCAGACCTGACTGCCCTTGACCAGCACAAAAACATCCGGTGGCATATTGCATTAGCATCGAACAGCCCCCACGATATGCAACTTTTCAGGGAGGTTAGGAACCGATATACAGTCAGTCAGGAAAGAAAAGGCTAGCTTTTTCAAACAGAAATTTGCATCCTGTAGCACAAAGTCAAAAAGTTCTAGGACACTAAAGTCCATGGAGAATAAGAGCACCTACTCCCAGCTGCCCACTGCACTGAGACTAGGAAACACTGTCACCACCGATAAATTCACAATAATTGAGAATTTCAATAAGGATTTTTCTACGGCTGGCCATGCTTTCCACCTGGCTACCCCTACTCTGGACAACAGCCCTGCACCCCCCACAGCAACTTGCCCAAACCCATTTCTCCTTCACCCAAAATCCAGATAGCTGATGTTCTTGAAGAGTTGCAAAATCTGGACCCCAACAAATCAGCTGGGCTCGACAATCTGGACCCTCTTTTTCTAAAATGCTCTGCCGCAAATTGTTGCAACCCCTATTACTAGCCTGCTAAAACTCTTTCGTATAGTCTAAGATCTAGAAAGATTGGAAAGCTGCCGCGGTCATCCCCATCTTCAAAGGGGAAGACACTCTAGATCTAAACTGTTACAGATCTATATCCATCCCACCCTGCCTTTCTAAAGTCTTCGAAAGCCAAGTTAAACAGATTACTGACCATTTCGAATCCCACCATACCTTCTCCACTATGCAATCTGGTTTCCGAGCTGGTCATGGGTGCGCCTCAGCCACGCTCAAGCTCCTAAACAATATAATAAACGCAATCGTTAAAAGACAATACTGTGCAGCTGTCTTCATCAACCTTGCCAAGGATTTCGACTCTGTCAATCACCACATTCTTATCGGCAAACTAAACAGCCTTGGTTTCTCAAATGACTGCCTCGCCTGGTTCACCAACTACTTCTCAGACAGAGTTCAGCGTGTCAAATCGGAGGGCCTGTTGTCCGGGCCTCTGACAGTCTCTGAGGTTGCCACAGGGTTCAATTCTCGCACCGAATCTCTTCTCTGTATACATCAATGATGTCGCTCTTGCTGCTGGTGATTCTCTGATCCACCTCTACGCAGACGACACCATTCTGTATACTTCTGGCCCTTCTTTGGACGATCGCCGCCCGCACCCGCCCGCCTGTCTAGTATCACTACTCTGGACAGTTCTGACTTAGAATACGTGGACAACTACAAATACCTAGGTGTCTGGTTAGACTGTAAACGCTCATTCCAGACTCACATTAAGCATCTCCAATCCAAAATTAAATCTTGAATCAGCTTCCTATTTCGCAACAAAGCATTCTTCACTCATGCTGCCAAACATACCCTCGTAAAACGCACTATCCTACCGATCTTTGACTTCGGCGATGTCCTTTACAAAACAACCTCCAACACTCTACTCAGCAAACCGGATGTAGTCTATAACAGTGCCATCCGTTTTGTCACCAAAGCCCCATATACTACCCACCAATGCGACCTGTATGCTCTCGTTGGCTGGCCCTCGCTTCATATTCGTCGCCAAACCCACTGGCTCCAGGTCATCTATAAGTCTTTGCTAGGTAAAGCACTGCCTTATCTCAGCTCACTGGTCACCATAGCAGCACCCACCTGTAGCACGTGCTCCAGCAGGTATATTTCACTGGTCACCCCCAAAGCCAACTACTCATTTGGCTGCCTTTCCTTCCAGTTCTCTGCTGCCAATGACTGGAACGAATTGCAAAAATGACCGAAGCTGGAGACTCATATCTCCCTCACTAACTTTAAGCATCAGATGTCAGAGCAGCTTACCGACCATTGCACCTGTACATAGACAATCTGTAAATAACCCACCCAACTACCTCATCCCCATATTGTCATTTATTTTTTTGTTCCTTTGCACCCCAGTATCTCTACTTGCACATTCATCATCTGCACATCGATCACTCCAGTGTTAATGCTAAATTGTAATTATTTCACCTCTACAGCCTATTTATTGCCTTACCTCCCTAATCTTATTACATTTGCACTCACTGTATATAGACTTTTCTATTGTTCTTGACTCTACGTTTGTTTATGTGTAACTGTGTAGTTGCTTGTGTCGCACTGCTTTGCTTCATCTTGGCCAGGTCGCAGTTGTAAATGAGAACTTGTTCTCAACTGGCCTACGTGGTTAAATAAAGGTGAGATAAAAATAAAAACTCCGGTGTATATTTGGCTATATTTGGTTTTAGGCTATTGTTTATCCAGAAATTTGACGAGAATTTTGAGAAGATGGTGATTGACTCCGGGGGTTGAATACTGATCAAGTTATACTGTGATAGTATAGTGATTAATTTCCCAATTATTATATATATTTTTTTACAATAGTTAGCACTCGGGTATTTTGTGTAGATCGTTGACAAAAATAAAAGACAAATCCATTTTAAACCCACTTTGTAACAACAAAATGTGGAAAAGGTCAATGGGTGTGTATACTTTGTGAAGGCACTTGCAGTACCTAACACACACACACGTTGAGTTCCTGCCTGGTTGCATTGCAGACACACGGCAGATCTTAGGCTGCGGTCCAAACACTTAAAAGACACACCCTCTCCCCTCAGCCCTCAAATTAAGTGGAGACTTCTGATGACGTCTGAGATTGGGATTCCCTCTAGGGCATAAGGCGGGTAAGTGGACGAGGGTGTGTCTTAAGGGTTTGGACCGCAGCCTAACAAAGCCTGGATAAGTGTTTACCATATCAGCTAACCACATCATACAGTATGATATAACAATTTGAGGCCCGACTGTCTAATCCAGGACGTGGCACACAGCCATTGGTGCCTTTTCATCTAGGTCAGGCAGGAACTGGACCAAGACAGCAGTGATGTAATGGGTGGTTACCTAGGGAACCATTTGGCGTGCTCCACCCAGGGGTCGTCACCTGACTCCCAGCATCTCAGACCCCCGTCACAGCAGAAACACTTCACGTCATCATTACGCCCTGCAACACACACACACACACCATCATTACGCCCTGCAACACACACACACACCATTACGCCCTGCAACACACACACACACACCATTACGCCCTGCAACACACACACACACATTACGCCCTGCAACACACACACACACACACACACACCATACGCCCTGCAACACACACACACACACACCATTACGCCCTGCAACACACACACACCATTACGCCCTGCAACACACACCATTACGCCCTGCAACACACACACACACACCATTACGCCCTGCAACACACACACACACACACACCATTACGCCCTGCAACACACACCATCATAACGCCCTGCAACACACACATACACACACAATTACGCCCTGCAAATCACACACTCGATCGCGCCTGCAACACACACACCATTACGCCCTGCAACACACACACAGTCATTACGCCCTGCAACACACACACACACACACACACACAATCATTACGCCCTGCAACACACACACACACACACAATCATTACGCCCTGCAACACACACACACACACACACACACACACACACAATCATTACGCCCTGCAACACACACACACACCATTACGCCCTGCAACACACACACACACACCATTACGCCCTGCAACACACACACACACACCATTACGCCCTGCAACACACACACACACACCCATTACGCCCTGCAACACACACACACACCATTACGCCCTGCAACACACACACACACACACACACACACACACACACACACACACACACCATCATTATGCCCTGCAACACACACCATCATTACACCCTGCAACACACACCATCATTACGCCCTGCAACACACACACAATTACCCCCTGCAACACACACACAGTCATTACGCCCTGCAACACACACACACAGTCATTACGCCCTGCAACACACACAGTCATTACGCCCTGCAACACACACACACAGTCATTACGCCCTGCAACACACACACACAGTCATTACGCCCTGCAACACACACAGTCATTACGCCCTGCAACACACACACACACATTACGCCCTGCAACACACACACACACACATCATTACGCCCTGCAACACACACAATCATTACGCCCTGCAACACACACACACACACACACAGTCATTACGACCTGCAACACACACACACACACACACATTACGCCCTGCAACACACACACACACACACACACACACGCCCTGCAACACACACACACACACACACACACACACACACACACACATTACGCCCTGCAACACACACACACACACACATTACGCCTGCAACACACACACCACAACACACACATTACGCCTGCAACACACACACATTACGCCCTGCAACACACACACACACACACATTACGCCCTGCAACACACACACACACACATTACGCCCTGCAACACACACACACACATTACGCCCTGCAACACACACACATTACGCCCTGCAACACACACACACACACACACACATTACGCCCTGCAACACACACACACACACACACACATTACGCCCTGCAACACACACACACATTTACGCCCTGCAACACACACACACACACATTACGCCCTGCAACACACACACACACATTACATTACTGCCACACAACACACACACACATTACGCCCTGCAACACACACACACACATTACGCCCTGCAACACACACACACACACGCCCCTGCAACACACACACACACACACACACACATTACGCCCTGCAACACACACACACACACACACACATTACGCCCTGCAACACACACACATTACGCCCTGCAACACACACACACACACACACACACACGCCCTGCAGCACACACACCATTACGCCCTGCAACACACACACACACACACACACACACATTACGCCCTGCAACACACACACACACACACATTACGCCCTGCAACACACACACACATTACGCCCTGCAACACACACACACACATTACGCCCCTGCAACACACACACATTACATTACGCCCTGCAACACACACACACACACACACATTACGCCCTGCAACACACACACACACACATTACGCCCTGCAACACACACACACATTACGCCCTGCAACACACACACACACACTACGCCCTGCAACACACACACACACACACATTACGCCCTGCAACACACACACACACAATCATTACGCCCTGCAACACACACACACACACACACGCCCTGCAACACACACACACACATTACGCCCTGCAACACACACACACACACTTACGCCCTGCAACACACACACACACACACACACATTACGCCCTGCAACACACACACACACACACATTACGCCCTGCAACACACACACACACACACTACGCCCTGCAACACACACACACACACACTACGCCCTGCAACACACACACACACACACTACGCCCTGCAACACACACACACACATTACGCCCTGCAACACACACACACACATTACGCCCTGCAACACACACACACACCATTACGCCCTGCAACACACACACCATTACGCCCTGCAACACACACACACACACACACACACACACACACACACCATTACGCCCTGCAACACACACACACACACACATTACGCCCTTCAACACACACACCACCATTACGCCCTGCAACACACACACACCATTACGCCCTGCAACACACACACACACATTACGCCCTGCAACACACACACACACACATTACGCCCTGCAACACACACACACACACACACACATTACGCCCTGCAACACACACACACACACACACACACAACATTACGCCCTGCAACACACACACACACACATTACGCCCTTCAACACACACACACACACATTACGCCCTTCAACACACACACCACCATTACGCCCTGCAACACACACACACACACATTACGCCCTGCAACACACACACACACCATTACGCCCTGCAACACACACACCACCATTACGCCCTGCAACACACACACACACCATTACGCCCTGCAACACACACACACACACATTACGCCCTGCAACACACACACACACACATTACGCCCTGCAACACACACACACACATTACGCCCTGCAACACACACACACACACACACATTACGCCCTGCAACACACACACACACACACATTACGCCCTGCAACACACACACACATTACGCCCTGCAACACACACACACACATTACGCCCTGCAACACACACACACACATTACGCCCTGCAACACACACACACACATTACGCCCTGCAACACACACACACACACTACGCCCTGCAACACACACACACACACATTACGCCCTGCAACACACACACATTACGCCCTGCAACACACACACATTACGCCCTGCAACACACACAAACACACATTACGCCCTGCAACACACACACACACATTACGCCCTGCAACACACACACATTACGCCCTGCAACACACACACACACACACACACATTACGCCCTGCAACACACACACACACACACATTACGCCCTGCAACACACACACACACACACATTACGCCCTGCAACACACACACACACACACACACACATTACGCCCTGCAACACACACACACACACACATTACGCCCTGCAACACACACACACACACACACACACATTACGCCCTGCAACACACACACACACACACATTACACCCTGCAACACACACACACATTACGCCCTGCAACACACACACACACACACACACATTACGCCCTGCAACACACACACACACACACACACACATTACGCCCTGCAACACACACACACACATTACGCCCTGCAACACACACACATTACGCCCTGCAACACACACACACACATTACGCCCTGCAACACACACACACACATTACGCCCTGCAACACACACACATTACGCCCTGCAACACACACACACACACACACACATTACGCCCTGCAACACACACACACACACACACATTACGCCCTGCAACACACACACATTACGCCCTGCAACACACACACACACACATTACGCCCTGCAACACACACACACAACACACATTACGCCCTGCAACACACACATTACGCCCTGCAACACACACACACACACATTACGCCCTGCAACACACACACACACACACATTACGCCCTGCAACACACACACACACATTACGCCCTGCAACACACACACACACACACATTACGCCCTGCAACACACACACACACACATTACGCCCTGCAACACACACACACACACACAAACACACATACGCCCTGCAACACACACACACACACACATTACGCCCTGCAACACACACACACACACATTACGCCCTGCAACACACACACACACACATTACGCCCTGCAACACACACAAACACACATTACGCCCTGCAACACACACAAACACACATTACGCCCTGCAACACACACACACACACATTACGCCCTGCAACACACACACACACATTACGCCCTGCAACACACACACACACACACATTACGCCCTGCAACACACACACACACATTACGCCCTGCAACACACACACACACACACTACGCCCTGCAACACACACACACACATTACGCCCTGCAACACACACACACACACATTACGCCCTGCAACACACACACACACACATTACGCCCTGCAACACACACACACACACATTACGCCCTGCAACACACACACACACACACACACATTACGCCCTGCAACACACACACACACACACACACATTACGCCCTGCAACACACACACACACACACATTACGCCCTGCAACACACACACACACACACTACGCCCTGCAACACACACACACACATTACGCCCTGCAACACACACACACACACACACACACCATTACGCCTGCAACACACACACACACACACACACACCATTACGCCCTGCAACACACACACACACACACACACCGCCATTACGCCCTGCAACACACACACACACACACACACACACATTACGCCCTGCAACACACACACACACGCCCTGCCCTGCAACACACACACACACACACACACACACACCATTACGCCCTGCAACACACACACACACACCACCATTACGCCTGCAACACACACACCACCATTACGCCCGCCTGCAACACACACACACAATCATTACGCCCTGCAACACACACATACACACAATCATTACGCCCTGCAACACACACACACACAATCATTACGCCTGCAACACACACACACAATCATTACGCCCTGCAACACACGCACACACACCATCATTACGCCTGCAACACACGCACATCATTACGCCCTGCAACACACACACACATCATTACGCCCTGCAACACACGCACATCATTACGCCTGCAACACACGCAACACACACACACCATTACGCCCTGCAACACACACACACACACATCATTACGCCCTGCAACACACACACACACACACACACACACACATTACGCCCTGCAACACACACACACACACACACGCCCTGCAACACACACACACACACACTACGCCCTGCAACACACACACACCATTACGCCCTGCAACACACACACACACACACACACCATTACGCCCTGCAACACACACACACACACACACACACACACACACCATTACGCCCTGCAACACACACACACACACACACACGCCCTGCAACACACACAACACACACACACACGCACACACACACACACACACACATTACGCCCTGCAACACACACACCACATTACGCCCTGCAACAACACACACCACACACACACACACACACACACACCATTACGCCCTGCAACACACACACACACCACCATTACGCCCTGCAACACACACACCACCATTACGCCCTGCAACACACTCACACAATCATTACGCCCTGCAACACACACATACACACAATCATTACGCCCTGCAACACACACACACAATCATTACGCCCTGCAACACACACACACAATCATTACGCCCTGCAACACACACACACACACATCATTACGCCCTGCAACACACGCACATCATTACGCCTGCAACACACACACATCATTACGCCCTGCAACACACGCACATCATTACGCCCTGCAACACACGCACACACACACACACATTACGCCCTGCAACACACACACACACACACATCCCATTACGCCCTGCAACACACACACACCATTACGCCCTGCAACACACACACACACACCCTGCACTACGCCCTGCAACACGCACACACACACACGCACCATTACGCCCTGCAACACACACACACACATTACGCCCTGCAACACACACACACACACATTACGCCCTTCAACACACACACACACACACATTACGCCCTTCAACACACACACCACCATTACGCCCTGCAACACACACACCACCATTACGCCCTGCAACACACACACCACCATTACGCCCTGCAACACACACACCACCATTACGCCCTGCAACACACACACCACCATTACGCCCTGCAACACACTCACACAATCATTACGCCCTGCAACACACACATACACACAATCATTACGCCCTGCAACACACACATACACACAATCATTACGCCCTGCAACACACACATACACACAATCATTACGCCCTGCAACACACACATACGCACAATCATTACGCCCTGCAACACACACGCACAATCATTACGCCCTGCAACACACACACACACAATCATTACGCCCTGCAACACACGCACACACACCATCATTACGCCCTGCAACACACGCACACACACCATCATTACGCCCTGCAACACACACACATCATTACGCCCTGCAACACACGCACATCATTACGCCCTGCAACACACGCACATCATTACGCCCTGCAACACACGCACATCTTTACGCCCTGCAACACACGCACATCTTTACGCCCTGCAACACACGCACATCTTTACGCCCCTGCAACACACGCACATCTTTACGCCCTGCAACACACGCACATCTTTACGCCCTGCAACACACACACACCATCATTACGCCCTGCAACACACGCACACCATCATTACGCCCTGCAACACACACACACACACACACATCATTACGCCCTGCAACACACACACCATCATAATTACACCCTGCAACATGTAATACAAATGTAAAAATAATATACATATATAATTAAATATATAATTCTGAGCCTCTCTTACCGACGTAGTAGAACCCTGCCTTGGCCAGCTGGTCAGGGCGCACAGGGATACGTAAGGGCCAGTGGACGAAGGTCAGCAACCTCTCCTCACGCTGCTGCATGGCTGGGTTAGACACGTTGCTGAGACCTGGGGGGCCGGGGCCCGGGGGGGCTGGGGCTTCTGCCCCGGGGGGCTGAGAGGTGCCTGCTACCCCCCCCACCACCCCGGCTAGGGAGACGTTGTCGGCCCGGTCTCCTCTGACGAAGTGACAGTTGGGGTAATGTCTCTGGTGCTCTGATACGGCCCGGTCCCCTGGCTCCCAGTTACTGAGCTACAGAGAGGAGATACTAATCAATCACCTGGCTCTCAGTTACTGAGCTACAGGTACAGATCCACGCAGAACATCAATTCATCTGAAATGAGGCTTTGTTTGCAGAGATGAACACAATATGAACAAGAACATGTATGATGTGTAACTATTTGTCATTTTAACATATTGCTTATGGTTGCAAATGCCACCGCAATTCAAGGGTGACGTGTATAGTACCTGTCCTCCACAGGTGAAGCAGGCCACGCGGTCTCCCTGTCCCAGGTAATAGAAGCCAGCCTTAGCCAGCTCAGAGGGGGTGATGATGGATAGGATCCAGGAGTGGAAGGAGTCCAGACGGTCCTGCTCTCTCCTCATACTGGGGTTGTGACAGGTAGGGGGTCTCTGGTGGGACCTACAGAAATGTTCCAGCACAAATTTCAGGGTTAACAGCCAATAATAACGTAGAAACATCCAGCCAATAAGAGCCTCTCGTCTGTCCTTACATGTCCTCTACTCCTCTGGAGCTCAGCGGGCTGGAGGGGGGCGGGGCAGAGAACCCCATATTCAAATATCCAACAGGCTCCTCCCCCGGCACTGGGTTGGGGGCAGGGTTAGGGGCGGAGACCGGGAGAGGGGCTGGGCCAGGGCCTGACACCTGGGGGAAAGAACACACGTTATTAAAAATTCAGGCATCATCATTTTCACCATCTCAACCAATTGGTATAGAATCAGCTTGATCCCCTCTGTCGAAGACGCTTGGACCTTCTTTTTTGATATTTTCAGTGGTGTTAACAAACACCCCCATGAAGAAAATGATAATTTAAAAACAGGTTCAGCCCCTGGTGCGACCGTGATCTTGCAGAGTTACTCCACCTCAAGAATCGCATTTGGCAAAAGGCTCAGCCACACATACTCAGGCTGACTGGCTCTCGCGAAGGCAAATGAGAAATAAGTGCACTCAGGCTATCCGGAAGGTCAAAGGTAGTTACTTTAAGGAGCAGTTCTCTCTCTGTGGGTCTCACCCCAAGAAGTTCTGGAATATGGTTAAAGACCTGGAGAATAAACCCTCCTCCTCACAGCTGCCCATGTCCCTTTATGTTGATGATGTGGTTGTTACTGACAAGAAGCACATGACTGAGCTCTTTAATCACCACTTCATTAAGTCAGGATTCCTATTTGACCCTTCTAATGCGACTATCCCCGATGCTTCCCCTACCCCGCAACTAAGTTGCTCCCTGCAGTCAGTCACTTAGTCCGAGGTGCTAAAGGAGCTCCTGAAACTTACCGCAAAAAAACATCTAGGTCAGATGGTTTAGACCCTTTCTTCTTTAAGGTTGCTGCCCCTATCACCGCCAAGCCCATCTCCAACCTTTTTAACCTGTCTCTCCTTTATGGGGAGGTTCCAATTGCTTGGAAGGCAGCCACGGTTCGTCCTTTATTTAATGCGGGAGATCAAGTTGATCCTAACTGTTATAGACCTATTTCTATTTTGCCATCTTTATCAAGTGTTGGAAAAACTTGTCAATTATCAACTGACTGGCTATCTTGATGTCTATAGTATACTCTCTGGTATGCAATCTGGTTTCCACTCAGGTTATGGATGTGTCACTGCAACCTTAAAGGTCCTAAATTATGTCCCCATTGCCCTTGATTCTAAGCAATGTTGTGCTGCTATTTTTAATGACTTGGCCAAAGATTTTGATACGTTAGACCATTCCATTCTTGTGGGCCGGCTAAGGAGTATTGGTGTCTCTGAGGGGACTTTGGCCTGGTTTGTATAAAGTCAGAAAATCTGTTGTCTCAGTCACTGCCTGTCACCACGGGAGTACCCTAAGGCTCCATCCTAGGCCCCACGCGCTTCTCAATTTACATCAACAACATAGCTCAGGCAGTAGGAAGCTGTCTCATCCATTTATATGCAGATGATAGTCTTATACTCAGCTGGCCCCTCCCCAGATTTTGTGCTATCTTAGTGTCCAACAAGCTTTTTCTACCCTTAACCTTGTTCTGAACACCTCCAAAACAAAGGTGATGTGGTTTGGTAAGAAGAATAACCCTCTCTCCACAGGTGTGATTACTACCTCTGAGGGTTTAGAGCTTGAGGTAGTCACCTCATACAAGTACTTGGGCGTATGGCTAGATGGAACACTGTCCTTCTCTCAGCACATATCAAAGCTGCAGGCTAAAGTTAAATCCAGACTTGGTTTCCTCTATCGCTTAAAAATATATATATATATTTCACCTTTATTTAACAGCACTATCAACAAGGCAGGTCCTACAGACCCTAGTTTTGTCGCACCTGGACTACTGTCCAGTCGTGTAATCAGATGCCACAAAGAGGGACTTAGGAAAATTACAGTTGGCCCAGAACAGGGCAGCACGGCTGGCCCTTAAATGTAAACAGAGAATTAACGTCAATGACATGCACTTCAATTTCTCCTGGCTCAAAGTGGAGGAGAGATTGACTTCATCACTACTTGTCTTTATGAGAGGTATTGAAAAGTTGAATGCACCGAGATGTCTGTTTAAATGACGAGCACACAGCTCAGACACCCATGCATAACCCACAAGACAACCACCAGAGGTCTCTTCACAGTCCAAGTTCAGAACAGACTATGGGAAACGCAAAGTACTACACTGAACACAAATATAAACACAACATGTAAAGTGTTGGTCCCATTTTCCATGAGCGGAAATAAAATTTAAAACATTTTTATCGCAGAAATGTTCCAAAAAGCATATGTCAAAAATGCTGTGCACAAATGTTGTTTATATCCCTTTTAGTAAACATTTGTCCTTTCCCAAGATATTCCATCCACCTGACAGGTGTGACATATCAAGAAGCTGATTAAACAGGCATGATCATTACACAGGTGCATCTTGTGCTGGGGACAATGCCATAGATGTTTCAAGTTGAGGGAGAATTGCAATTGGCATGCTGACTGTAGGAATGTCCACCAGAGCTTTTGCCAGAGACTTTAATGTTCTTTTTTCTTCCATAAGTCCAATGACATTTTTGAAAATTTGGCAGTACGTCCAACCAGCCTCAACAAGCCACATGTAACCACGACAGCCCAGGACCGCCACATCCAGCTTCTTTACCTGCAGGATCATCTGAGACCAGCCACCCGGACAGCTGAAGAAACTGTGGGTTGGCACAATCGAACAATGTCTGCACAAATGGTCAGAAACAGTCTCAGGGAAGCTCATCTGTCCCCACCAGGGTCTTGACCTGACTGCAGTTCTGCGTCGTAACGGCTTCAGTGGGCAAATACTCACCTTTAATGACCGCCATCGATAAAAGACAGTACTGTGCAGCTGTATTCATAGATCTGGCCAAGGACTTCGACTCTGTCAATCACCGCATTCTTATCGGCAGACTGAACAGCCTTGGTTTCTCAACTGACTGCCTCGGCTGGTTCACTAACTACTTCTCAGATAGAGTTCAGTGTGTCAAATCAGAGGGCCTGTTGTCCGGACCTCTGGCAGTCTCTATGGGGGTGCCACAAGGTTCAATTCTCAGGCCGACTCTTTTCTCTGTATATATCAATGATGTCGCTCTTGCTGCTGGTAATTCTCTGATCCACCTCTACGCAGACGACACCATTCTGTATGCTTCTGGCCCTTCATTGGACACTGTGTTAACAAACCTCCAATCGAGCTTCAATGCCATACTACTCTCCTTCCGTGGCCTCTAACTGCTCTTAAATGCAAGTAAAACTAAATGCATGCTATTCAACCGATCACTGCCTGCACCTGCTCGCCCATCCAGCATCACTACTCTGGATGGCTCTGACTTAGAATACGTGGACAACTACAAATACCTAGGTGTCTGGTTAGACTGTAAACTCTCCTTCCAGACTCACATTAAGCATCTCCAATCCAAAATTAAATCTAGAATCGGCATCCTATTTCGCAACAAATCCAATGTCATTTACAAAATAGCCTCCAACACTCTACTCAGCAAACTGGATGTAGTCTATCACAGTGCCATCCGTTTTGTCACCAATGCCCCATATACTACCCACCACTGCAACCTGTATGCCCTGTATGCCCTCGTTGGCTGGCCCTCACTACATATTCGTCGCCAAACTCACTGGCTCCAGGTCATCTATAAGTGTTTGCTAGGTAAAGCCCCACTTTATCTCAGCTCACCATAGCAACACCTACCCGTAGCATGCGCTCCAGCAGGTATATTTCACTGGTCATCCCCAAAGCCAACACTTCCTTTGGCCGCCTTTCCTTCCAGTTCTCTGCTGCCAATGACTGGAATGAATTGCAAAACTCTCTGAAGCTGGAGACCCATTTCTCCCTCTCTAACTTTAAGCATCAGCTGTTAGAGCAGCTTACCGATCACTGTACCTATACACAGCCAATCTGTAAATAGGACCTCATCCCCATATTGTTACTTATCCTCTTGCTCTTTTGCACCCCCAGTATCTCGACTTGCATCATCATCTGCACATCTATCACTCCAGTGTTAATGATAAATTATATTTATTTCGCCACTATGGCCTATTTATTGTCCTCCCGACACTTCTACACACTGTACATATATTTTTCTATTGTGTTATTGACTCTGTTTGTTTACGTATTTCTGTGTTGTTCTTTGTGTCGCAATGCCAGGTTGCAGTTGTAAATTAGAACTTGTTCTCAACTGACCTACCTGGTTAAATAAAGGTGAAATAAATAAATAAACTATTTCTGTTCCTAGTCATGTGAAATCCATAGATTAGGGCCTAATTCAGTTATTTACATTGACTGATTTCCTTATGTGAACTGTAACTCAGTAAACTATTTGAAATTGTTACATGTTGCATTTATATTTTTGTTCAGTGTAGTACGTTTCTTTCAAACCTGCCAATATGCCAACCAAACTAAAAACTACCAGTTGCAAAGTACATGTGGAAGGATTTGACAGCATAGCGCCATTTCATGACTACAGACCAGAGAAATGTTCATCACTCACCATGTCAGGTCATCAGATGCTTCCCCCAAAAAATATATGATTTCCTTACATGAACTGTAACTTACTAAAATCTTTGAAATTGTTGCATGTTGTGCTACAGTGGAAAGAAAAAGTATGTGAACCCTTGGATTTAATAAATGGTTGACCCTCCTTTGGCAGCAATTATCTCAAACAAATGTTTTCTGTAGTTGCGGATCAGACCTGCACAACGGCCAGGAGGAATTTTGGACCATTCCTCTTTACAAAACTGTTTCAGTTCAGCAATATTATTGGGATGTCTGGTGTGAACCGCTCTCTTGATGTCATGCCACAGCATCTCAATTGGGTTGAGGTCAGGACTGACTGGGCCACTCCAGAAGGAGTATTTTCTACTGTTGAAGCCATTCTGTTGTTGATTTACTTTTGTGCTTTTGGTCGTTGTAACGGTTGCATCACCCAATTTCTGTTGAGCTTCAATTGGTGGACAGATAGCCTTACATTCTTCTGCAAAATGTCTTGTAAACTTGGAAATGTATTTTTCCATCGATGATAGAAAGCTGTCCAGGCCCCTAGGCAGCAAAGCAGCCCCAAACCATGATAATTTACAGTTTGCTGTGCATTCTTTTCTCCACACAAAGTGTTGTGTGTTCCTTCCAACAACTCAACTTTAGTTTCATCTGTCCACAGAATATTTTGCCAGTAGCGCTGTGGAACATCCAGATCCTCTTTTGCATGCAGAAATGTTTTTTTTTGGACAGCAGAGGCTTCTTCCGTGGTGTCCTCCCATGAACACCATTCTTGTTTAGTGTTTTACGAATCGTAGACTCGTCAACAGAGATGTTCGCATGCTCTAGAGATTTCTGTAAGTCTTTAGCTGACCCTCTAGGATTCTTCTTAACCTCATTGAGCATTCTGCGCTGTGCTCTTGCAGTCCTCTTTGCAGGACGGCCACTCCTAGGGAGAGTAGCAACAGTGCTGAACTTTCTCCATTTATAGACAATTTGTCTTACCGTGGACTGATGAACAACTAACCAACATCTCCAATCTCGTCTCATTGATTGAACTCCACGTTAGCTGACTCCTGACTCCAACTAGCTTTTGGACAAGTCATTAGTCTACGGTTGTTTCACATACCATTTCCAACCCACACTGTGAATGTTTAAATTACGTATTCAATATAGACAAGAAAAATGCAATAATTTGTGTGTTATTAGTTTAAGCAGACTGTGTTTGTCCATTGTTGTGACTTAGATGAAGATCAGATCAAATTTTATTACCAATTTATGCAGAAATCCCAGTAATTCCAGAGGGTTCACATACTTTTTCTTGCCACTGTATAAGGAACTCAATTCCACATCAGGTAACTGATGTAAACAGTAAAATCAGACTTAAAAAGCAGGTAAAAATACACCTTATGGAACAGCGGGGACTGTGAAGAGACCGACACAGACACACATCTGATAACACACACATGGAATTTGTGTTTGTGATTTACATTGTAGTCATTTAGCAGACGCTCTTATCCAGAGCGACTTACAGGAGCAATTATGGTCAAGTTCCTTGCTCAAGGGGCGGCAGGGTAGGTTAGAGCGTTGGACTAGTAACCGGAAGGTTGCAAGTTCAAACCCCCGAGCTGACAAGGTACAAATCTGTCGTTCTGCCCCTGAACAAGGCAGTTAACCCACTGTTCCTAGGCCGTCATTGTAAATAACAATTTCTTCTTAACTGACTTGCCTGGTTAAATAAAGGTAGGTAAATAAATAATTAAATAATAAGGGCACAGACAGATTTTTCACCTAGTCAGCTCAGGGATTTGAACCAGCAACCTTTTGGTTACTGGCCCAACAGTCTTAGCCACTAGGCTACCTACCTGCCGCCCCATAGACACGGGATAGTAGAGTAGTGGTCTGAGGGCACACAATGTGTTGTGAAATGTATTGTAATGATTTTAAATGTGTATATAATGTGGCTGGACCCCAGGAAGAGTAACTGCTGCATTGCCAGGAACTAATGGGGAACCATAACAAATACACCATTTAATACCTCACAAGACATGCCACCAGAGGTCTCTTCACAGTCCCCAAGTCCAGAACAGACTATGGGTGGCGCACAGTACTACATAGAGCCATGACTACATGGAAATCTATTCCACATCAGGTAACTGATGCAGCAGTAGAATCAGATTTAAAAAGCAGGTAAAAATACACCTTATGGAACAGCGGGGACTGTGATGAGACACATACACTGTATGTATGGTGGTATTATAAATATTGTACTGTAGATATGTAGCGGTGTAATAATGTTGTACGTACCGTTTTATTTTAGCCTTAATTTGTTTGAACCCCAGGAAGAGTAGCTGCTGCCTTGGCAGGAACTAATGGGGATCCATAATAAACCCCAGGAAGAGTAGCTGCTGCCTTGGCAGGAACTAATAGGGATCCATAATAAACCCCAGGAAGAGTAGCTGCTGCCTTGGCAGGAACTAATGGGGATCCATAATAAACCCCATGAAGAGTAGCTGCTGCCTTAGCAGGAACTAATTCTAAACCTTAAAAGGAGTTATTTTTTTACAACCAAATCTCAATTTCTTATATAAATAACATGTTATAGGAGGGTCCAGACACCTTTTTAGTAATATCACATTTTTTTGAGAAACTTATCCCAAAACAGCAAATCACTTCCTTATCCTTGTTGTGTGGTATGGGGGCCCTGAAAAACACATTAAGATCCTCCAAAAACACCCAATAATGTCCTTTTAGAAACGGCAAATCTCTCAGTATAGTGATGCAGGTCTTTAGATGTTGTACACATGAAAATGTGTTATTCCAAAATGTTATCTGCAATATTATATTCCGTTTAGTGCGACTCGAGCCGTTTCCCTGCTGCTACAGGTAACTGCCAAAATAAAGGAAATACCAACCAAGCGTCCTAATAGTTGTTGTTGTCCACAAGCCGCCAAAACAGCAAAACAGATTCTACAAGTGTCTGGAGATTCCTTTGTGTAAGCACCCCATGCTTTCAATATACTTTGTTTCCCTCATTTATCCATGGGGTTTCCTTTATCTTGGAAGTTACCTGTAGAATGGACGGAGAGGTATCGCTGGACTGGTAACAAAATAGAATAACATGGAGGAGGAAGCTCGGAATGACACAATTTCATGTGTTCAACATCTAAAAACCTGCATCACTATACTGACAGCTTTCTGTTTCTAAAAGGACATTATGGGTGTTTTGGAGCCTCTTAATGTTTTTCAGGGCCCCCATACCACAAACGGATAAGGAAGTGATTTGCTGTTTGGGATAAGTTTCTCAAAAACATGTGAAATCACAACAACAACAGTGTCTGGACCCTTCTAAAACATTCCACAAAAATGTTGTTGTAAAATAGAAAACTTCTCCTTTAAGGTTCCCCATTAGCTGCTGCCAAGGCAAAACTTCTCCTTTAAGGTTCCCCATTAGCTGCTGCCAAGGCAAAACTTCTCCCTTGATAAATACAAATCCCAATGATCAACATCATCATCAATACCATCAACAGTATCAATATCATTGAGGGTTTTGTTAGGGTCATTGTTAGGGTTTTTCCTAGCCACAGTGCTTCTACACCTGCATTGCTTGCTGTTTGGGGTTTTAGGCTGGGGTTCTGTACAGCACTTTGAGATATCAGCTGATGTACGAAGGGCTATATAAATACATTTGATTTTGATTTGATCTGATCATCATCACCATGATGATTAAAGGTTTGAGATGACAGGGTTGTGTGACACTGTGTTTCCGGGACTGTAATACTGATCCTATGAAGTAAGTGGGGGCGGGTCCAGGTTGTGTTGAGGGTCAAAGTCCTTGAGATGTCCATTTTAGTTTTTGTTTGTTCATGAATTTGTATGTTTTATGTCTTTCTCTCATTAATTATTGTTCCTATCGCAGTGTATTTTCTTGTACTTGAAACAAATCTGTAAAAATCATACAAAGAAATATCACTCTCACCACAACCATTACCACTGTCCCAACGTCATGACACCACCATCATCATCATCAGTTGTTCATCATCATCCCAACTGTGGTATAATAAGTGAAGTAGTATCTCACCGGTATGACAGGGGCGCTGCGTAGAGGAGAGAAGGCCGAGTGTGAGGAGGAGAGGAGGTTGGCTGTGGAGGGGAGGGTCTGGATGAAGGAGCAGGAGGAGGACAGCTGTCTGTGTCTCTCTGTTGGACAGTCCCCTGTCTGCCAGCCCTCCGCCGTCACGTTACACCTGGAGCAGGAACACATCCATTAAGTCCACGTTCATTACCTTGGAAATAACGGACGACTCCGCCTTGTCCTGTTGCAGAGTTCATTTTTACATTGGGGTTAGGTCTATATTGATGGAGCCAGTCGTTGGGGTTAGGTCTATATTGATGGAGCCAGTCGTTGGGGTTAGGTCTATATTGATGGAGCCAGTCGTTGGGGTTAGGTCTATATTGATGGAGCCAGTCGTTGGGGTTAGGTCTATATTGATGGAGCCAGTCGTTGGGGTTTTGCTGGCATAGCTAGAAAAGGGGTGGCAGGGTAGCCTAGTGGTTAGAGCGTTGGACTAGTAACTGGAAGGTTGCAAGTTCAAACCCCCGAGCTGACAAGGTACGAATCTGTCGTTCTGCCCCTGAACAGGCAGTTAACCCACTGTTCCTAGGCCGTCATTGAAAATAAGAATTTGTTCTTAACTGACTTGCCTGGTAAAATAAAAAGGTAAATAAATAAATAAAATAAATAAAAAAGGTTGCCTTCTCGTCAGGACACTTGACACTGTTCATTAGGAGGAGATCGCATTGCATATCAAACACTATGCTACAAGCTAGCTAAATAAAAAAAGATATCAAATGTAAAGTGTTGGTCCATGTTTCATGAGCAGAAATAAAAGAGCCCAGAAATTTTCCAGACAATCAAAAATATTATTTCTCAAATTTTGGACGCAAATTTGTTTCCATCCCTTTTAGTGAGTATTTCTCCTTTACCAGGATTATCCATCCACCTGACATGACACGACATATGAAGAATCTGATTAAACAGCATGATGTTGCAATAGTCTGTGTTGGGGGACTGGGGTCAGTCTGTATTATCTGGTGTAATTCTCCTGTCTTATTTGGTGTCCTGTGTGAATTGAAGTATGCTCCCTCCCGGAGGACCTGAGCCCTAGGACCATGCCTCAGGCAAACCTGCCCTAATGACTCCCTGCCCTAATGACTCCTTGCGGTCCCTAGTCCACCTGGCCGTGCTGCTGCTCCAGTTTCAACTGTTCTGCCTGCGGCTATGGAACCCTGACCTGTTCATAGCACGTGCTACCTGTCCCAGACCTGCTGTTTGTGTCTCTCTCCCTCAATCGCACCTGCTGTCTCAACCTATGAATGCTTGGCTATGAAAAGCCAAATGACATTTACTCCTAAAAAGGTACTAACCTTAAGAGGACTGGCCAGCACTCAGAGCCTGGTTCCTCTCTAGGTTTCTGCCTTTCCTAGGTTCCTGCCTTTCTAGGGAGTTTTTCCTAGCCACAATGCATCTACATCTGCATTGCTTGCTGTTTCGGGTTTGATTGATTGACAATCATTACACAGGCGCACCTTGTGCTGGGGGACAAAATGCCACTAAAATGTGCACTTTTGTCACACAACACAATGCCACAGATGTCTCAAGTTGAGAGAGCGTGCAGTTGGTGTGCTTATTGCAGGAATGTCCACCAGAGCTGTTGCAAGATAATCTTATGTTAATTTCTCTACCAACCGGCCTCAAAACCGCAGAACATGTGTAACCACGCCAACCCAAGACCTAAACATCCGGCTTCTTCACCTGCAGGATCATCTGAGACCAGCCCCCCGGATAGCTGATGAAACTGTGGGTTGGCACAATCAAAGAATTTCTGCACAAACTGTCAGAAACTGTCTCAGGGAAGCTCATATGCATGCTCGCTGTCCTTCGACGTCGTAACCGAATTCAGTGGGCAAATGCTCACAATTGGTGGCCACTAGCACGCTGGAGAAGTGTGCTCTTCACAGATGAACCCGGTTTCAGCAGACAGCGTGTACGGGCAGACAGCGTGTACGGCATCGTTGGGTTTGCTGATATATTTGTATTTATTATGGATCCCCATTAGTTCCTGTCGAAGCAGCAGCTACTCTTCCTGGGGTTTATTATGGATCCCCATTTGTTCCTACCAAGGCAGCAGCTACTCTTTCTGGGGTTTATTATGGATCCCCATTAATGGGTCCATGCTTATTAGTAACTGGAATAAGCAATTTCATAAATGTGTCAAGTGCAGAGTTTGTTTGCTCCTCATTACACACCAAGAGGCAAACGAAGCACTCTTCTGGTCAGGCTCCGGAGATGGGCACATCGCGCACCACTCCCTAGCATACTACTCGCCAATGTCCAGTCTCTTGACAACAAGGTTGATGAAATCCGAGCAAGGGTAGCATTCCAGAGAGACATCAGAGACTGTAACGTTCTTTGCTTCACGGAAACATGGCTCACTCGAGAGACGCTAACGGAGGTCGGTGCAGCCAGCTGGTTTCTTCACGCATCGCGCCGACAGAAACAACCATCTTTCTGGTAAGAAGAGGGCCTTATGATTAACGAGACGTGGTGTGATCATAACAACATACAGGAACTCAAGTCCTTCTGTTCACCTGACTTAGAATTCCTCACAATCAAATGTCGACTGCATTATCTACCAAGGGAATTCTCTTCGATTATAATCACAGCCGTATATATTCCCCCCCAAGCAGACACGTCGATGGCCCTGAACAAACTTTATTTGACTCTTTGCAAACTGGAAACCACATATCCTGAGGCTGCATTCATTGTAGCTGGGGAATTCAACAAGGCTAATCTGAAAACAACACTCCCTAAATTGTATCAGCATATCGATTGCGCAACCAGGGCTGGTAAAACCCTGGATCATTGCTATTCTAACTTCCACGACGCATATAAGGCCCTCCGCCGCCCTCCTTTCAGAAAAGCTGACCACGACTCCATTTTGTTGCTCCCTGCCTACAGACAGAAACTAAAACAAGAAGCTCCCACGCTCAGGTCTGTTCAACGGTGGTCCGACCAATCTGATTCCACGCTTCAAGACTGCTTCGATCACGTGGATTGGGAAATGTTACGCATTGCTTCCAACAACAACAACATTGACGAATACACTGATTTGGTGAGAGAGTTCATCAGAAAGTGCATTGATGGTGTCGTTCCCATAGTAACGATTAAAACATTCCCAAACCAGAAACCGTGGATTGATGGCAGCATTCGCGTGAAACTGAAAGCGCGAACCACTGCTTTTAACCAGGGCAAGGTTACCGGAAACATGACCGAATACAAACAGTGTAGCTATTCCCTCCGCAAGGCAATCAAACAAGCTAAGCGTCAGTATAGAGACAAAGTAGAGTCGCAATTCAATGGCTCAGACACATACAGGGTGTACAGTCAGGGTCTGGCAGGGTCTACAGTCAATCACGGATTACAAAAAGAAAACCAGCCCCGTCACGGACCAGGATGTCTTGCTCCCAGACAGACTAAATACCTTTTTTGCCCGCTTTGAGGACAATACAGTGCCACTGACACAGCCCGCAACCAAAACCTGCGTACTCTCCTTCACTGCAGCCGACGTGAGTAAAACATTTAAACGTGTTAACCCTCGCAAGGCTGCAGGCCCAGATGGTATCCCCAGCCGCGTCCTCAGAGCATGCGCAGACCAGCTGGCTGGTGTGTTTATGGACATATTCAATCAATCCTTATCCCATGCTGCTGTTCCCACATGCTTCAAGAGGGCCACCATTCTCCCTGTTCCCAAGAAAGCTAAGGTAACTGAGCTAAACGACTACCGCCCCATAGCACTCACTTCAGTCATCATGAAGTGCTTTGAGAGACTAGTCAAAGACCATATCACCTCCACCCTACCTGACACCCTAGACCCACTCCAATTTTCTTACCGCCCAAATAGGTCCACAGACGACGCAATCGCAACCACACTGCACACTGCCCTAACCCATCTGGACAAGAGGAATACCTATGTGAGAATGCTGTTCATCGACTACAGCTCGGCATTTATCACCATAGTAGCCTCCAAACTCGTCATCAAGCTCGAGACCCTGGGTCTCGACCCCACCCTGTGTAACTGGGTACTGGACTTCCTGACAGGCCGCCCCCACGTGGTGAGGGTAGGTAACAACAGCTCCACCCCGCTGATCCTCAACACTGGGGCCCCACAAGGGTGTGTTCTGAGCCCTCTCCTGTACTCCCTGTTCAACCACGACTGCGTGGCCATGCACGCCTCCAACTCAATCATCAAGTTTGCGGACAATACTACAGTGGTAGGCTTGATTACCAACAACGACGAGACGGCCTACATGGAGGAGGTGAGGGCCCTCGGAGTGTGGTGTCAGGAAAATAACCTCACACTCAACGTCAACAAAACAAAAGGAGATGATTGTAGACTCCAGGAAACAGCAGAGGGAGCACCCCCATATCCACGGGACAGTAGTGGAGAGGGTAGTAAGTTAAGTTCTTCGGCGTACACATCACGGACAAACTGAATTGGTCCACCCACACAGACAGCATCGTGAAGAAGGAGCAGCAATGCCTCTTCAACCTCAGGAGGCTGAAGAAATTCGACTTGTCACCAAAAGCACTCACTAACTTCTACAGATGCACAATCGAGAGCATCCTGTCGGGCTGTATCACCACCTGGTACGGCAACTGTTCCGCCCACAACCGTAAGGCTCTTCAGAGGGTAGTGAGGTCTGCAGTCTGCAGGACACCTACACCACCCGATGTCACAGGAAGGCCATAAAGATCATCAAGGACAACAACCACCCGAGCCACTGCCTGTTCACCCCGCTATCATCCAGAAGGCGAGGTCAGTACAGGTGCATCAAAGCAGGGACCGAGAGACTGAAAAACAGCTTCTATCTCAAGGCCATCAGACTGTTAAACAGCCACCACTAACATTGAGTGGCTGCTGCCAACACACTGACTCAACTCCAGCCACTTTAATAATGGGAATTGATGTAAAATATATCACTAGCCACTTTAAACAATGCTACTTAATATAATGTTTACATACCCAACATTACTCATCTCATATGTATATGTATATACTGTACTCTATCATCTACTGCATCTTTATGTAATACATGTATCACTAGCAACTTTAAACTATGCCACTTTATGTTTATATACCCTACATTACTCATCTCATGTGTATATACACCGTACTCGATACCATCTACTGCATCTTGCCTATGCCGTTCTGTACCATCACTCATTCAAATATCTTTATGTACATATTCTTTATCCCTTTACACTTGTGTGTATAAGGTAGTAGTTTGGAATTGTTAGGTTAGATTACTCATTGGTTATTACTGCATTGTCGGAACTAGAAGCACAAGCATTTCGCTACACTCGCATTAACATCTGCTAACCATGTGTATGTGACAAATAAATTTGATTTGATTTGTATTCGGCACATGTGACTAATAACATTAGATTTTTCAACGCAGCCTTAAAATGCTTGGACAGAGGCCAGGAGCCAAGATGATTTGGATGGACTCCGTCATTCCTGTAGAGTATCTTCTGTTTCCAGAAGGTGTCAAAGTTATCAATAAAAGTGACTCCAGCAGAGCTACAGTCTTTCAGCCAGATGTGTAAAGCCAGTAGCTGAAATGTTCACACCTGAACGGCGATGGTACTGGACCTGAAATGACAGGCCATTGTTTGGAGTATTTTAATGCTTAAAATCCATTTTCCAGATGTTCCGAGCTAGGACTCCTGATGTCGTTTGACACAACATGGACTACGACAGTGTCAGCTCCCGGCATCTGTGGTAATACAGTCTGAAACAGCCTTGTTATGTCCTGTACTCCTGCTCCTGGGTAGAACAGTCTGAAGCAGCCTCGTTATGTCCTGTACTCCTGCTCCTGGGTAGAACAGTCTGAAGCAGCCTCGTTATGTCCTGTACTCCTGCTCCTGGGTAGAACAGTCTGAAGCAGCCTCGTTATGTCCTGTACTCCTGCTCCTGGGTAGAACAGTCTGAAGCAGCCTCGTTATGTCCTGTACTCCTGCTCCTGGGTAGAACAGTCAGAAGCAGCCCTGTTATGTCCTGTACTCGTGCTCATGGGTAACAGGGTTTTTGCTTTGGAGACCGAGATGTTTCTCACCATAGAGCTGCCTATGATGACAGCTGGTGATGTTGAATCGACAGGTCTCTCAGGCAACCTCACGGTCTGATGAGGGTGGGAGCTCCGAGAATCTGAACCCGAGGTAGAAGCCACCGGAGAGGGACAGAACAGAGGACGAAGATGAAGACGCAGGTACCTCCGGATCAGATCTTGAATGAGAAGCCCCCAGGGCGGCAAAGCCGTTTCTGGTCTGTGTCAGGTCCGGGCTCAACATCTCCAAGGACACCCCTGGTGCCAGAGGACACTTTCTTCGACTTCCACTGCGAGTGACGCATCTCCATGGCTGGTTGGTTGGGTCGAGGACAGCGCCGTTCTCCAGGGAAGGGGAAGAACCCGTCGGGGATGGAACCCTGCTCAGCACCGGCCAGTCAGCTGTGGAGAGCCGACACGCTGGCGACACTTCCAGACCAGAGTGGAATCCGGCTACTGGGGTGGAAGAAAAAGTAGGCGGGTGGACTCCCCCGTAGCTAGTGTAGCTTTGCTACATGCTTGCTATGAGTAGCCACTTAGCCACCCTGTCATCCTCCACAAGCAAGCAGTTGCTACATTGAAAGTCAGCGCGGTCCACATTGTCCTGGAACAAAGCAAACAGCTCCTGCAGTGCTGGAAACGTTCAACAGCAACCTGCAGTTGAGACCGCCGAGCCAAATAGGCTAGGCTGGGCTTCCATGTGCAGAATCTGGCAGGATCCCGGGACAGACAGCAGCGCTCACAGCAACTAAGCCCAACAGAGCTGCAGGATCCCGGGACAGACAGCAGCGCTCACAGCAACTAAGCCCAACAGAGCTGCAGGATCCCGGGACAGACAGCAGCGCTCACAGCAATTAAGTCCAACAGAGCTGCAGGATCCAACAAAAAAGTATATAAAAACACTGTCAGCTTTATGAAACAATAAACCACGGTCTCTCGTTCAGCTTTCAGCGTTTCAACAGCGTAGTTAGATGCTAACCTGCCAATATGCCAACCAAATGAAAAACTACCAGTTGCTAAAAACAGCTGGTTGAAGTACGTGGGAGGATTTGACAGCATAGCGCCACTTATGTCATGACTGCAACAGTAGGGACCAGAGAAATGTTCATCACAATATTAGCATTATGTCATCAGATGCTCCAAATAAACATATCTCTGCAAAATCAAAGCCAGCTAATTATCTAAGCTAGCTAAGTTTTTCTTAATTGAACCTATTTCAACACCAGTATAGAACCTACCTTTTAATTTAAAAAAAAACATGTAATTTTCCATTTGTTTAAATTGTTCTTAAAACTACATTGTTGGTTAAGGTCTTGTAAGTAAGCATTTCACTGTGAGGTCTACACCTGTTGTATTCAGTGCATGTGACAAATACAATTTGATGTGAAACACTGCACCCTGTCTCCAACCCCAGTATAGAACCATCACCCACCTGAAACACTGCGTCCTGTCTCCAACCCCAGTATAGAACCATCACCCACCTGAAACACTGCACCCTGTCTCCAACCCCAGTATAGAACCATCACCCACCTGAAACACTGCACCCTGTCTCCAACCCCAGTATAGAACCATCACCCACCTGAAACACTGCACCCTGTCTCCAACCCCAGTATAGAACCATCACCCACCTGAAACACTGCACCCTGTCTCCAACCCCAGTATAGAACCATCACCCACCTGAAACACTGCGTCCTGTCTCCAACCCCAGTATAGAACCATCACCCACCTGAAACACTGCACCCTGTCTCCAACCCCAGTATAGAACCATCCTGCCCTCGCCAGACTGCGCTCCGTTACCCCCAATGACGGAAACCGGGCGAAGGTGGAGATACGGAACAGTTCTGAGGGGAAAAAAACATTACCATTGTAAAGTTATTAATAACAACATTATCACTATTGCACTTTCTAACAATACTTTGAGAGCAAAATGCTTTAAATGTGTACACTACTTTGAGGTAGTGTGTGTAAAGTGTTTTTATCAGTCAAAAGTTTGGACACCTACTCATTCAAGGGTTTTTCTTTATTTTACTATTTTCTATTATTGTAGAATAATAGTGAAGACATCAAAACTATGAAATAACACACATGGAATCATGTATCAACCAAAAAAAGTGTTAAACAAATCAAAATAGATTTTAGATTCTTCAAAGTAGCCACCCTTTGCCTTGATAACAGGTTTGCCCACTCTTGACATTGTCAACCAGCTTCACCTGGAATACTTTTCCAACAGTCTTGAAGGAGTTCCCACATATGCTGAACACTTGTTGGATGCTTTTCCTTCACTCTGTGGGCCGACTCATCCCAAACCATCTCAATTGGGATGAGGTCGGGGATTGTGGCGGACAGGTCATCTGACGCAACACTCCATCACTCTCCTTCTTGATCAAATAGCCCTTACAAAGCCTGGAGGTGTGTTGGGTGATTGCCCTGTTGAAAAGCAAATGATTGTCCCACTAAGTCCAAACCAGATGGGATGGCGTATTGCTGCAGAATGCTGTGGTAGCCATGCTGGTTAAGTGTGCATTGAATTCTAAAATAAATCACAGACAGTGTCACCAGCAAAGCAACCCCACACCATCACACCTCCTCCTCCATGCTTCACAGTGAGAACCACACATGCGGAGATCATCCGTTCACCTACTCTGCGTCTCACAAAAGACACGGCGGTTGGAACCAATCAAGTTTCTTCTTCTTATTTGTGTCCTTCAGTAGTGGTTTCTTTGCAGCATTTCAACCATGAAGGCCTGAGGTGGAGTTAACTCCAATGATCTTATCCTCTGCACCGTTCCTGTGGTGGTCCTCATGAGAGCCAATTTCATCATAGCACTTGATGGTTTTTGGAACTTCACTTGAAGAAACATTCAAAGTTCTTGACATTTTGCATATTGACTGATCTTCATGTCTTAAAGTAATGATGGACTGTTGTTTCTTTGCTTATCTGAGCAGTTCTTGCCATAATATGGACTTTGTATTTTACCAAATGAGGCTATCTTCTGTATAACACCCCAACCTTTCCACAACACAACCGATTGGCTGAAGAAGGAACGACATTCCACAAAGGTTCTTTCAACTTGGCACACTTGTTAATTGAAATCCATTCCATCTACCTCATGAAGCTGGTTGAGAGAATGCCAAGAGTGTGAAAAGTTGTCATCAAGGCAAAGGGTGGCTACTTTGAAAAATCTCAAATAAATATATATTTTTTTAAATTATAGACAAGGGATCGGGATACTTTCCGAATGCACTGTATAATGCGTATGAGGTGTAAAGTGTGTGTGTATAATGCATGAGGTGTAAAGTGTGTGTATATAATGCGTATCAGGTGTAAAGTGTGTGTGTGTGTGTGTGTGTGTGTGTATATAATGTGTATCAGGTGTAAAGTGTGTGTGTGTGTGCGTGTATATAATGCGTATCAGGTGTAAAGTGTGTGTGTGTGTGTATATAATACGTATCAGGTGTAAAGTGTGTGTGTGTGTGTGTGTATATAATGCGTATCAGGTATAAAGTGTGTGTGTGTGTGTATATAATACGTATCAGGTATAAAGTGTGTGTGTGTGTGTGTGTGTATATAATACGTATCAGGTATAAAGTGTGTGTGTGTGTGTGTGTATATAATACGTATCAGGTATAAAGTGTGTGTGCGTGTGTATATAATGCGTATCAGGTGTAAAGTGTGTGTGTGTGTATATAATACGTATCAGGTATAAAGTGTGTGTGTGTGTGTATATAATACGTATCAGGTGTAAAGTGTGTGTATATAACGCATATCAGGTGTAAATTTAAGGTGTGTGTGTATATACACTGACTATACCAAACATTAAGGACCCCTTCCTAATATTAATTAATAATATTGAGTTGCAACCCTCTTTTGCCCTCAGAACAGCCTCAATTTGTCAGAGCATGGAGTCTTCAAGGTGTCGAAAGCGGTCCACAGGGGACCATTCTTGGTACACACGGGAAAACTGTTGAGCGTGAAAAACCCAGCAGCCCGGCACCTACTACCATACAAAGTTCAAAGACAATTAAAGCTTGTGTCTTGCCCGTTCACCTTCTGAATGGAGCACATACACAATCCATGTCTCAACTTTCTCAAGGCTTAAAAATCCTTCTTTCACCTGTCTTAAGGTGTACCTGAATAGTTGCCACACTGCAGGATGTGTATAACATGTACATGGCGTGTGTAAGGTGTGTACCATGTGTATATTAAGGTCTGTGCACCTGAAGAATTGTCATACTGCAGGTCTACTGGAGCTCCGTTCCGGCAGAGACCCATGAGGAACGGGCTGTTCTGGAGCTGAACCAGGGTGTCCATTCACAGACCGGTTAGACAGGCTAGATATACAGGTTATAGAGTCATATATATATATATATATATATATATATGAGTTAGAGAGTCTAGATATATGGATTATAGAGTCTAGATATACAGATTATAGAGTCTAGATATAGCCTCTAGATTGAGTTTTTAGATTAAGTTCTGGATTCTTAATATAGTTCTAGAATTAGATAAAAGGAAGGACCATTCTCCTCAGGGAGAGAGGGATGAGTAACCCAGGGCAGGGGGAATAAACACACACACACACACACACACACACACACACAAACTGGAACAAGTGAGCTGAAAAAAGTGATTTGCCTAACATGTCCCAGCAGGCTTTTCTGCTAAGAATACAAAGCTACAGAGAAACAGAACATGATTAGATGGTGCTGTGTTTGTGATAGAAGAACAAATGCCATTTAGCAAACGCTTTTATCCGAAGAAACTTAAAGTTATGCATGCATACATTTTATATACGGGTGCACCCGGGGATCGAACCCACTATTGTTGCAAGCACCAAGCTCTACTAACAGAGCTACAAAGTACCGTCTGTCTGATACCACCAGAGTAGGCCACACCACTCTGTCCCCTCCTAATGGACTCCACAACGATTCACCTCTTCCCTGTAGACTAGTTTCACAGACTGCTAGAGCCTCACTCATGAACTAAAGCACCGTTTCCTCCCTGTCCCCTGGTCTCACCCCTGGTGTCACCGTCTCTCTCCTGGTCTTCACCGTCTCTCCAGTTGCCTGGTCTCCCTTACACACCTCTGTCCCCTGGTCTCACCGTCTCGTATTGCGTGCGCGAGCGTTGCAAAATAAATGTAGGAATCTATGTTATTCAAATATTGCACCCACACTGCTCACCAGCGTATGCTTTGCCAAGGGCTAAAATAGAAGTCATTCCTATTTCTGACGCAGATCGCACTGCAAGTCCTGCCTCTCCCATCTCCTTATTGGTTTATAGAAACAGGTACCCACGTGCCATCTCCTCATTGGTTATACCCACGTGGGTGATTGAAAGACGAACTTTGTTGCCGGTCGTCGTAGTAATAGTATGAAAGTTTAGATGCCAATCACCATATAAATTCAAGGATGAAAAAGCCTGGAAGGAAGAGATGACTAGAAACGATTCAGATTAATTGTCGGAGTAGAGGACCTTGTTTATTTTACCTGAAATGCACAACTCAGTGTTTATATCCCAGGACAAATTAGCTAGCAACAGCAAGCCAGCTAAATAGGACAAATTAGCTAGCAAATTCAAGCTAGCTAGCTATATTGCCATACATGTTTAATGCTTTTCGACCTGTCCCCAAATTAAATGTAATTGGTTCAGAGTTTGTTTTAATATTTTAACCTGCGTGTCGTGATCGCGTTTGGTGTGGGGGGACAAAATACATTTAAGCACGATGGCGCACGCTCGCAGCCGGTTTTGGTTTCCGTATTACACACCTCTGTCCCCTGGTCTCACCGTCTCTGTCCCCTGGTCTCACAATCTCTGTCCCCTGGTCTCACAATCTCTGTCCCCTGGTCTCACAATCTCTGTCCCCTGGTCTCACAATCTCTGTCCCCTGGTCTCACAATCTCTGTCCCAATCTGGTCTCACAATCTCTGTCCCCTGGTCTCACAGTCTCTCCCCTGGTCTCACCATCTCTGTCCCCTGGTCTCAGTCTCTCCCCTGGTCTCACTGTCTCTCCCTTACACATCTCTGTCCCCTGGTCTCACCGTCTCTCCCTGGTCTCACCGTCTCTCCCCTGGTCTCACCGTGGTCTCACCGTCTCTCCCCTGGTCTCACCGTCTCTCCCCTGGTCTCACCGTCTCTCCCCTGGTCTCACCGTCTCTCCCCTGGTCTCACCGTCTCTCCCCTGGTCTCCCCTACACATCTCTGTCCCCTGTTCTCACGGTTTCTTCCCTGTACCCTGGTCTCTCCCAGTCTCCAACCGACACCACTCTAAACGCATGGCTGTGTGTAATGGGGCTGAGATATGGGGTTTGGTGTTAATGTAAAACAAGATGTATATGAACAAAAACGCATGCTCACCTGCTCACCCCCCGCTCACCCCCCCCACACACACACACACACACACACACCCCCCCTGGGCATGGCGGGTCAGCCCTCTCCCCCCGATTGGAACATCCCTCCTGGGGGACTTTAGGTCTCCATGACAGAAGAGATTAACCAGGTATAAGGAAATAAAGATGTCTGTCTGAGGGGAATAAAAGGTTGTCCTCCTTCACGGACACTGATGACACCTGTAGGAGAGAGAAAAGTCACATTAAAAGGGGCAATCTGCAGTGAACGATACATACTCATTGATTCATAATTTATAGATGCCTCATGAGCTTAGTTCAACTATCATACTTCATCAGAATCCAAAATATAAACTTGTTTTATATGTACACAAATACTGTATAGCTTCAACAACATGGATATCATAAACTAGGTTTCCAATTGGTGACAGTTCTTCAAGCGGATATTTTAAAAAGCTTGGAGTGATTACATAGTGCACACCAAATGTACTTTTGCTTAAATCCTGATAGCTTTGTCACAAACTAAATAGCAAATATGTCTACTCTGGTCTGGACACGTGCGCTCAAGCCAACAGCTCACAGATAAGGTGCGGGTAGGTTAGTCTACATGATGACATTAATATTGATTAAAGAACAATATTTATATTTGTCAAGAACAGTCAAACATCGATCATCACGTCACTAGAATAAGGTACATTCACCACCCTGTGAAGTTCATCATTTATTTCACCTGTTGCCTAATAAACTGCATCATTTCCTGAGTCATACTGGGAGGACCACACAACATATCATCACATAACTCCAAATTTAGTTAGCGATACAGTAACCATCACATCTATTTGTGCATAAAAGGCTTTTATACAATTGTACCGAAACTTCCTGTTTCCATTACAGCTGACTTCCAAGATGGCATAGCAGTTCAGACGTCTTTGTCTTCATCTTGTCCCGTGTTTACATATTTTTTCCCCCTTCCTTTTTCCTTTGTATATATTTTTTAAATATTTTTACCTCAATTTCAACATACTCTCCTGCAACTCGCCTCACCCAATGCGGTACGGATCTGCTATTTTAATACTTTAGAACCGGAACCGCCAACAGAAGCTAGCCAACTGACTAGCTACTAGCTAATAGTCAGTTAGCCACGGCTAGCGGCTCAGCTGACCTTAGCCTGATCAACTCCTTCCAGTCTGCACAGCGCGTTTCGACCCAGAACATACCGGACTGCTCTTTCTCCATCTCTGGTTTCCTACTGCAAGCTCTGAACCTTTTCACCTGGATCATCACAGCTAGCTAGCTGCCCCGCCGATTCTACCACGACTGGTCAACCGACATAACCCGCCCGAGGGATGTCAACAGGCTCCGCCATCGCGAAGTCCCCTGAAGGCCTATCCGCTAGCCTACTAGCCGCGGCCCGCTAGCTGTCTAGAGCATATCGGACTGCTTGCTGAAGAGGACCATCAGCCAATTTCTTGGGCTACAAAACCTATTTTGCCAATTGGCCTGGACCCTTTTACTGCCTACACGGAGCCCCGCCATCCTACCATACCCTTGTCTGTATCCAACACAACTGGTCGGCCGATGACGTTCTTAAGCCTTTAGCTCCGAGGTGGCTACAACATGTTATGCAGGTTTCATGCATGTTAACATTAGAAGCCTCCTCCCTAACTTTGTTTTCCTCATTGCATTAGCACACTCTGCCAACCCGGATGTCCTAGCCGTGTCTGAATCCTGGCTTAGGAAGGCCGGCAAAAATCCTGAAATTTCCATCCCCAATTACAACACTTTCCGACAAGCTAGAACTGCCAAGGGACGGAGTTGCAATCTACTGCAGAGACAGCCTGCAGAGTTCTGTCATACTATCCAGGTCTGTGCCCAAACAATTTGAGCTTCTACTTCTAAAAATCTACTTCACCGTTGCCGCATGCTATGGACCACCTTCTGCACCCAGCTGTGCCTTGGACACCATATATGAATTGAATGCCCCCCATCTATCTTCAGAGCTCGTACTGTTAAGTGACCTAAACTGGGACATGCTTAACATCCCAGCCGTCCTACAAGGTTGCCAGGTGCACAGTGTTTCCTCCGACACATTGGTGCGGCTGGCTTCCGGGTTGGATGCGCGCTGTGTTAAGAAGCAGTGCGGCTTGGTTGGGTTGTGTATTGGAGGACGCATGACTTTCAACCTTCGTCTCTCCCGAGCCCATACGGGAGTTGTAGCGATGAGACAAGATAGTAGCTACTACAACAATTGGACACCACGAAATTGGGGAGAATAAGGGGCTAAAAACATATTTTTTAAATAAAATAAAAAAACAGTTCAGAAATCCATAATCCTCCCTAAAATCTCACCAGAAGGAACAGATTGATGGTTTCAGCCATGGTATTCTCATTGTCGTTTGTACTGACTACCTAACAAGCCTAGGGTGACTATTCTTCAGACTACTCAGGTACCTCAATCATCTTAGTTTGTTCTTATATGACCAGACCAGGAGAAAGCCTATTTTGTTTACAAATTCACAAAGACGGCGTTTAATTTAATGATTTTGTATGCATACAGTAACTAAGATTACTTTTCATATGCACTTTATATATATTTCGTTCGAATTTGTATAATAGTCCCTTATTACACTAAAGAGAGTTTATATTCTCTCTTACTGCAGAGAACACTTTGATCTTGAACATAATTGTCTGTTGAGTTGAATTTCAAGAGCTGGATAAAAACTA
This sequence comes from Oncorhynchus tshawytscha, assembly GCF_018296145.1. NCBI lineage: Eukaryota > Metazoa > Chordata > Actinopteri > Salmoniformes > Salmonidae > Oncorhynchus > Oncorhynchus tshawytscha. The sequence continues at coordinate 52,758,718 of NC_056458.1, read as the reverse complement.
GAGAGTTTATACTTTAAGTTGATATAAAATGGTGCAGATTTCGGTTCCTTAAAGCTTACTTTCACTGCTCCTACATTTTTGACTCATTCTACAGCTAATACTTTGATATTACCTTTGTTGTTTTGTTAAATTCTATAGTTTCTCTTAATGAAAGAGGGTGTTGTTTAGTCTTTGTCTATAGTTTCTCTTAATGAAAGAGGGTGTTGTTTAGTCTTTGTCTATAGTTTCTCTTAATGCTAGGGGGTTACAAAAAAATGTGAAGGCCTTATTTTATTTGCAAAACAACTTTGAACAGATTTTAATTATATATATATATATATATATATACATATATATTTTTTTAAAGGAGTCCCACTCCATTTCTGCTGATGCCAACTTCTGGGATGTCACAGTGAGGCAACGATATTTGTCTTTCCCATGGCTCTGAACGCTCTGCTAGGGTCATTACAATGAAACATACCTTTGGTGGTAATATTCTACACTCGGACTGGATAATGTATACAGTTGAAGTTGGAAGTTACATCTTTGCCAAATACATTTAAACTAGTTGTCTTCACAATTACTGACATTTAGCCCTAGTAAAAATTCCATCTTAGGTCAGTTAGGATCACCGCTTTATTTTAAGAATGTGAAATGTCAGAATAATAGTAGAGAGAATTATTTATTTCAGCTTTTATTTCTTCCATCGCATTCCGAGTTGGTCAGAAGTTTACATACACTCAATTAGTATTTGGTAGCATTGCCTTTAAATTGTTTAACTTGGGTCAAACGTTTCAGGTAGCCTTCCACAAGCTTCCCACAATAAGTTGGGTGAATTTTGGCCCATTCCTCCTGACAGAGCTGGTGTAACTGAGTCAAGTTTCTAGGCCTCCTTGCTCACACACGCTTTTTAAGTTCCGCCCACAAATTTTCTATAGAATTGAGGTCAGGCCTTTGTGATGGCCACTCCAATACCTTGACTTTGTTGTGCTTAAGCCATTTTGCAACAACTTTGGAAGTATGCTTGGGGTCATTGTCCATTTAGAAGACCCATTTGCGACCAAGCTTTAACTTCCTGACTGATGTCTTGAGAGGTTGCTTCAATATATCCACATAATTGTCCTTCCTCATGATGCCACCTATTTTGTGAAGTGCACCAGTCCCTCCTGCAGCAAAGCACCCCCACAACATGATGCTGCCACCCCTGTGCTTCACGTTGTGATGGTGTTCTACAGCTTGCAAGCCTCCCCCTTTTTCCTCCAAACATAACGATGGTCAGTATGGCCAAACAGTTCTATTTTTGTTTCATCAGACCAGAGGACATTTCTCCAAAAATTACAATCTTTGTCCCCATGTGCAGTTGCAAACCGTAGTCTGGCTTTTTTATGGCAGTTTTGGAGCAGTGGCTTCTTCCGGGCGGCAGGGTAGCCTAGTGGTTAGAGCATTGGACTAGTAACCGGAAGGTTGCAAGTTCAAATTCCCGAGCTGACAAGGTACAAATCTGTTGTTCTGCCCCTGAACAGGCAGTTAACCCACTGTTCCTAGGCCGTCATTGAAAATAAGAATTTGTTCTTAACTGACTTGCCTGGTAAAATAAAAAGGTTAAAAAAAATTAAAATTAAAATTGCTGAGTGGCCATTCAGGTTATGTTGATGTAAGACTCGTTTAACTGTGGATATAGATACTTTTGCACCCGTTTCTTCCAGTATCTTCTAGAGGTCGACAGATTATGATTTTTCAACACCGATACCGATTATTGGAGGACCAAAAAAGCAGATACCGATTAAATCGGCCGATTTAATAGTCAGATTGCCATATCGAAATCATGGCTGTCGAAGATTGTGTGACACCCTCAAATTATGTTATTCCAGTGAAAGAAGAACTTACATATTTAGGTATAACCATTACAAAGGATCAGAAGTCTAGAGTCCTAATAACCAAGGCTGAGAGTATCTCTAGACTAGCATATGCCGCTCTATCTTTATATCTTGAAGGTAAAATAAGCAAGGAGATAGTTGAAAAGCATCTGGTCTTTCTGTGGAGAAACCGTACCCATTACAGTAGAAAAACTGTTGTAATGAACACTTATGAGAATGGTGGGCTGAATTTTCTGGACTTTACTACCTTAAATACTTACAAGATCAATTGGATAAAACAATTCCTAAGCAGACCCACTTCTATGTGGAACTGTATTCCTCATCATGTCTTCTCAACAACTTCATATTGTTTTGCAATAATAATATTGACAAAGTTCCAGTGAAACCTTGTTTTTCATTGGCAGGTTCTCTTGTAATGGTCCTTAATTTATAAGCATCATTTTTCTCCACACAGATATTATATATGGAATAATCGTGACATATTGTATAAAAATACCTCTTCGTTTTTAGAATATTGGTTCTGAAATAATATCCTATTGGTGAGCCAATTGGTAAATGCAGAGGGTATTTTACTTCATTATAAGGAATTCTTATCATTTTACAAGATCCCTGTAACACCTAAAGATATTGCAATTGTTTGAGAGCTATAGGAACCTTGTTTCAACAGGATGTTGTATCTATACCTTATGTCATGCCTTATTGGAACACTTTTATTGATAATATCTGTTGGAAAAATGTTTGGATGTTGCTACACACATTCCTACTTGTTAACAAAATTAAGGACGTTTATTTTTTAAATTATTCACAAATATTATCCTGCCAATCACTATATGAAAAAGAAGAAAAAATAACATATATTCAAATGGTACCTTTTGTAATGTCCACCCAGAAACAGTGTTGCATTTTTTGGGCATTGTATTCATATAAGGAATCTGTGGCAAGACATTAGTAGATTTATATTTGAACACATTTATTAATATTCTACACTATTTTGGAGAGATGTACTACTTGGATTCTTTACCTACGATTGAAATAAGTTGAAACAATTATGTAATTGATTATATTATTCTTTTGCCCAAATTTCGTTTCACAAATATACATTTACAAAACACCACCTTTTATTAACTTGCAAAAATAATATTTATTTTAAGACAATTAAATACTCTGGCAACTAAAAAAAGCTGTTAAAATTATAAACGTGTGTATGAGGTCCCTGTGCAATGTGATATTTTACCCCCGTGACAAAATGTCCTTTGTATATTCTTCACACACACACACTTGTGTTCCCCATGTACTTTTTGTATTGATTTGTAAATAAAAAAATCTATTTAAAAAGTTAAATAAATAACACTTCCTGATTTTGAATAGGAGGAAATGGATCAGTCCTAAACAAGGACACATGCACAGCGAAAATGTTCAATTATCGTTTATATACAGTGTTACCTCCGTTGGGTTAATTTGCCAACATGCACACTATCATGTTGACTTTTCTGAAATGGCAGCTAGTTACAGTGGGTTAACGTAAACTACGTAACTCAAACCGCTAGGCTCAAAATGGCAGAGGATACGGCGCAAGTCATAAAAAACAGTAGTATGGCCATATTACGTTATGCAACGATTTTATTTACGTGATTTAACTTCCTGGGCTGCTGGAATTAGACCTTTTAAATGTGGTGCTTTAAATTTTTTTTGTCTGAGATGGTGACACATTTAATAAAACGAATGTTGCTAGTTAGATGGTGTCTGTAAATTGCGTCATCTGTTGTCATCCATAGCGGACACCTGAACGTGTAGCTAGAAAACATTACAACAAGACAGAGGTCAGAAAGAGAAGGAGAACCCTTGTGTCGTATGCCTAACGATACAACCGTAAAGGCCCTGTTCTACCAGGCTACAACTCACCCTTAGAGACGTCTGCCCTGCCGAGTCTGGTCTGGAAAAGTCCCCTACTGTATGTCTGCTGTTTGGATATTCAGGGGCGTTTTCATTACGCCAATTATGTGGCATAACATTCAGGATACGAAACAGGGATGGACCTTCCTGAATTTGTCCAATGGAAACTCTCGTTTTGCTCTGTTCGCTTCTGTGGTGACGTTTACGTTTCCGTAACTAATACACCGCAGCTGCCACTTCCGTTCGGGTCGATCTGATGATAGTTTAGACATTCCACTGTCTTTTCTTATCTATGATGAAAGAATCATCAATGTGAGAAGATATCCATCCCATGTCAATGACATAGACCATTTCATACCAACACTAAAAAAGGGATAATCAACTCGGGGCTCTATGGGAAAGAAATCAACACCGCGGAAAGTCGCTCCGCTACTGCGTCATGGGACGCAGCCCCTGGTTGATTAGCCCTTACATACCATGGCTATAATTTAACACATTTACCACTAGAACTGGGTTCATTTACCACTAGAACTGGGTTCAACATCCGCTAGAAATGGGTTCATGTACCACTCGAAATGGGTTTAAGTTGGATAGATAGCTACAGTAGGAGCCGTGGTAACCAAACAGACTCGCTAGTTTATCTAACCAAACCATCATTCCTAGCTTGCCATTATGAAAATGGAATTTAACAATGTCAATAATGTTTTCAATTCGACTTTAGCTTTCAAAAGCAGCTCAAACATAGAACATTAACTATAGAGTGCTCGCAGTTAACACACGACGCCTCCTGGCCGCCATGTTGGAAGACCAGCGCATTAATTCTTCCGACAGCAGCGGAGTTGCTTCCCCAAACTGTATAATAACGGTGCCGAAAACGAGTTGATTCTTCACTACTGTCATTCCCTGTGTGCTCTAACAAGGGAAGAAAGACAACGGAGAAAACACATGTTTACAGATTCCCCGCTATCATGAAACACCGAGATAAGACTGAAGAACTGTCAGAAAAGCGCAGAAACCTTTCTGCCCGTTAAGACCTGAACCCAGACAGCTGTCAGTACAGGGTCTGCTACGATCATTTCATCACTGCTGAATCAAGTCTGCTCGATTTCGAGTTTAGCTGTTATGCTTACCAGGTGTTAACAACACTAAATTAGCTAGATAGTTTATATTCGAGTGAGTTTTGGGGAAGACATTTTTTGTCACCATAAAAATGCATATAACAAATGATTGCATGCCTCTATCATCGCATTTGCAGACTAATGTAAGCCTAGCTACTATTCCTAATGTGATGAGTAGATTGGATAGTCATATTTTAGGCTATTAATAAGCACGTAGTGGCAGAGGTTTATAGGCTATATCAGAGACGTTTCATTCCTTTGCACAGGAAACGTGGCGTTTGTAAACATTTGATGCAATTCTACAACACGTTATATGCGTTATATGACGAGACATTAGCAAAATATATTTTTAATACGAGGGTAGCTTACACTTACTCTACTAACAACATATCAGAAAAAACACCGTGTCTTGAATGCAACTATGTAATCTAGAATATTACCTAAATTTGACAAAAACTGTATCCCTTCTAGCCATGACCATGAAAAAGGGAGACGCAAATGGTAGTGTGACGTCCATACAGCCTGGAGGACAATCTTGTCACAAAAAACTCCAGTGGTTATTATATATCATATGATAATCCAATGATCATTTGTTGAGCACTTTATTCATAAGAGGGAACATGTATGGACATTACAGAATAGGACAAAGGCCTCAATGGGATAGGACAACCTGCTGTGTTGTCTATTGATTGTTCCAGCCCAACAATACATTTCATCTTTATATGACACTAAAACACCTGAATGAATTTAACACAACCAAACAATTAAGTGCCCCAATGGTATAGGTGACCTAAAGAAGTGCTATTCTAATATCAGGAGTGCTTTTCATTAGTTTATGTACTGCTGTAGGTTCACCAGCTGACCTCTATCAAGACACCCATGTCGACCGGATTCCCACTGTGAAGATGAGCAACGCTGCAGCAGCATCAGATTCCCACTGTGAAGATGAGCAACGCTGCAACAGCATCAGATTCCCACTGTGAAGATGAGCAACGCTGCAGCAGCATCAGATTCCCACTGTGAAGATGAGCAATGCTGCAGCAGTATCAGATTCCCACTGTGAAGATGAGCAACGCTGCAGCAGCATCAGATTCCCACTGTGAAGATGAGCAACGCTGCAACAGCATCAGATTCCCACTGTGAAGATGAGCAACGCTGCAGCAGCATCAGATTCCCACTGTGAAGATGAGCAATGCTGCAGCAGTATCAGATTCCCACTGTGACAATGGGCAGTGCTGGAGGACTGGAGTTGGGCTGTTGGGGATACTGGAGGACTGGAGTTGGGCTGTTGGGGGTACTCAAGAACTGGAGTTGGGCTGTTGGGGATACTGGAGGACTGGAGTTGGGCTGTTGGGGGTACTCAAGAACTGGAGTTGGGCTGTTGGGGATACTGGAGGACTGGAGTTGGGCTGTTGTGGATACTGGAGGACTGGAGTTGGGCTGTTGGGGATACTGGAGGACTGGAGTTGGGCTGTTGGGGGTACTCAAGAACTGGAGTTGGGCTGTTGGGGATACTGGAGGACTGGAGTTGGGCTGTTGTGGATACTGGAGGACTGGAGTTGGGCTGTTGGGGGTATTAAAGAACTGGAGTTGGGAACCACTGTGGTAGGTATAACAGCTGCAAAATGGGTTCACATGGCTGATATCCTGAAAAAAATTATGACAATCAAATAAAACTAATTGGAGAGCTTATGCTGAACAAAAAGGTCATGTTCATGTAAGAATACAACACAGAAACATCAGAGACAGATTCCCTCTTTATTGCAGGATTGGAATCTGTGATTAATCAACAACGACACTAGTTCATCTTGAAAAATAGTTTAGTTAACAATTAAAACAAGAATAAACACTTAACTTCAAAGAATCAACACTATTTCGTATAATTTCAAAGTATACAAATAAGCCTACTCATGTGTAAAGGTTAGACATTTTTATTAACAAGTAGACTACTATTACTAAAGCATAATTTCAGGAGAAGAAAAACAAGCCAATACCAGAGGTGGTCAACCTCGCTCATTGATCTACTGGGGAGCAGACTTCTGTTCCAGCCCAGCAATTGTGAGACGCCTAAGACAGCGCTACAGGGAGACAGGACAGACAGCTGATCGTCCTCGCAGGGGCAGACCACGTGTAACAACACCTGCACAGGATCGGTACATCCAAACATCACACCTGCGGGACAGGTACAGGATGGCAACAACAACTGCCTGAGTTACACCAAGAACGCACAATCCCTCCATCAGTGCTCAGACTGTCCGCAATAGACAGAGAGGCTGGACTGAGGGCTTGTAGGCCTGTTGTAAGGCAGGTCCTCACTAGACGTCACCGGCAACAACGTCACCTATGGGCACAAACCCACCGTCGCTGGACCAGACAGGACTGGCAAAAAGTGCTCTTCACTGACAAGTCACGGTTTTGTCTCACCTGGGGTGATGGTCGCATTTGCGTTTATCGTCGAAGTACTCTGGAGCAGGATCGGTTTGTAGGTGGAGGGTCCGTCATGGTCTGGGGTGGTGTGTCACAGCATCATCAGACTGAGCTTGTTGTCATTGCAGGCAATCTCAACGCTGTGCGTTACAGGGAAGACATCCTCCTCCCTCATGTGGTACCCTTTCTGCAGGCTCATCCTGACATGACCCTCCAGCATGACAATGCCACCAGCCATGCTGCTCATTCTGTGCGTCATTTCCTGCAAGACAGGAATGTCAGTGTTCTGCTATGGCCAGCGAAGAGCCCGTATCTCAATCCCATTGAGCACGTCTGGGAACTGTTGGATCGGAGGGTGAGGGCTAGGGCCATTCCCCCCCAGAAATGTCCGGGAACTTGCAGGTGCCTTGGTGGAAGAGTGGAGTAACATCTCACAGCAAGAACATCTGGTGCAGTCCATGAGGAGGAGATGCACTGCAGTACTTAATGCAGCTGGTGGCCACACCAGATACTGACTGTAACTTTTGATTTTGACCCCCCCTTTATTCAGGGACACATTATTCAATTCCTGATAGGCACATGTCTGTGGAACTTGTTCAGTTTATGTCTCAGTTGTTGAATCTTATTTTCATACAAATATTTACACATGTTAAGTTTGCTGAAAATAAACACAGTTGACAGTGAGAGGATGTTTCTTTTTTTGCTGAGTTTATAATCCATGGTATACAAGGATGTACCATTTTTCTCTTGGGACATTCATTTGGGACCTCTTCAACTGCAGACAGGGTTTGACAGCTCTCTGTATCGGAGGACAAAAAACATCACAAAGAAACAGGCTGCATTATACTCAAGTTAGACAGCCCTGAATATTATGTTGCCATATCTCTGTGTTCACTTTTTCTCACTAGGGAACTGGAGAATATTTTCATAATTTCCTCCCACAAAGGTACCTGCCATATTCAGTGTAGCCCTTCTCTGACAGCTGGAATTGCTAGCTAATCCTTTCACCATCTTACATGGCTGTTAGCTAGCTACCTAGCTACAAATGTATTTAGAGTTACAATGATAAATACACCAAGATAGCTAGCTATGTTAGCAAGCTGGTGATATTGACAGCTGGTGCTTATAGCTAGTGAGGGAGATATGAGTCTCCAGCTTCAGAGATTTTTGCAGTTCGTTCCAGTCATTGGCAGCAGAGAACTGGAAGGAAAGACGACCAAAGGAGGAATTGGCATTGGGGGTGACCAGTGAGATATACCTGCTGGAGCGCGTGCTACGAGTGAGTGCTGCTATGGTGACCAGTGAGCTGAGCTAAGGCGGGGCTTTACCTAGCAGAGACTTGTAGATAACCTGTAGCCAGTGGGTTTGGCGACGCGTATGAAGCGAGTGCCAACCAACGACAGCGTACAGGTCGCAATGGTGGGTAGTGTATGGGGCTTTGGTGACAAAACGGATGGCACTGTGATAGACTGCATCCAGTTTGTTGAGTAGAGTGTTGGATTTTATAGATGACATCACCGAAGTCGAGGATCGGTAGGATGGTCAGTTTTACGAGGGTATGTTTGATAGATACTTTTTTTTTTCATGAGTGAAGGATGCTTTTTTGTGCCATAGGAAGCCAATTCTAGATTTAATTTTGGATTGGAGATGCTTAATGTGAGTCTGGAAGGAGAGTTTGCAGTCTAACCAGACACCTAGGTATTTGTAGTTGTCCACGTATTCTAAGTCAGAGCTGTCCAGAGTGTTGATGCTGGATAGGCGAGCAAGTGCGGGCAGTGATCGGTTGAATAGCATGCATTTAGATTTCCCTGCATTTAAGAGCAGTTGGAGGCCACGGAAGGAGAGTTGTATGGCATTGAAGCTCGTCTGGAGGTTAGTTAACACAGTGTCCAAAGAGGGGCCAGAAGTATACAGAATGGTGTAGTCTGCGTAGAGGTGTACCAGAGAATCACCAGCAGCAAGAGCAACATCATTGATGTATACAGAGAAGAGAGTCGGCCCGAGGATTGAACCCTGTGGCACCCCCATAGAGACTGCCAGAGGTCCAGAGAACAGGCCCTCCGATTTGACACACTGGACTCTATCAGAGTAGTTGGTAAACCAGGCGAGGCAATCATTTGAGAAACCAAGGCTGTCGAGTCTGCCAATAAGAATGTGGTGATTGACATAGTCGAAAGCCTTGGCCAGGTCGATGAAGACAGCTGCACAGTAATGTCTCTTATCGATGGTGGTTATGATGTCGTTTAGGACCTTGAGCGTGGCTGAGGTGCACCCATGACCAGCTCTGAAACCAGTTTGCATAGCGGAGAAGGTGGGATTCGAAGGTGGTGGGATTCGAAATGGTCGGTATTCTGTTTGTTAACTTGGCTTTCGAAGACCTTAGAAAGACAGGGTAGGATAGATATAGGTCTGTAACAGTTTGGGTCTAGAGTGTCACCCCCTTTGAAGAGGGGGATGACCGCGGCAGCTTTCCAATCTTTGGGAATCTCAGACGATACAAAAGAGAGATTGAACAGGCTAGTAATAGGAGTTGCAACAATTTTGGCAGATAATTTTAGAAAGAGAGGGTCCAGACTGTCTAGCCCGGCTGATTTGTAGGGGTCCAGATTTTGCAGCTCTTTCAGAACCTCAGCTATCTGGATTTGGTTAAAGGAGAAATGGAGGGGGCTTTGGCGGATTGCTGTGGGGGGTGCCAGGCAGTTGACCGGGGTAGGGGTAGCTATGTGGAAAGCATGGCCAGCCGTAGAGAAATGCTTATTGAAATTCTCAATTATAGTGGATTTATCGGTGGTGACAGTGTTTCCTAGCCTCAGAGCAGTGGGCAGCTGGGAGGAGGTGCTCTTATTCTCCATGGACTTTACAGTGTCCCAGAACCTTTTTGAGTTAGTACTACAGGATGCAAATTTCTGTTTGAAAAAGCTAGCCTTAGCTTTCCTAACTGCCTGTGTATATTTGTTCCTAACTTTCCTGTACATTTGCATATCACAGGGGCTATTCGATGCTAATGCAGAACGCCACCGGATGTTTTTGTGCTGGTCAAGGGCAGACAGGTTCCTATCTATTCCTAGTTCTAAAATGTTTGAATGGGGCATGCTTATTTAAGATGGTGAGGAAGGCACTTTTAAAGAATAACCAGGCATCATCTACTGACGGGATGAGGTCAATGTCATTCCAGGATATCCCGGCCAGGTCGATTAGAAAGGCCTGCTCACTAAAGTGTTTTAAGGAGTGTTTGACAGTGATGAGTGGAGGCCGTTTGACCGCTGACCCATTACGGATGCAGGCAATGAGGCAGGGATCGCTGAGATCTTGATTGAAAACAGCAGAGGTGTATTTGGAGGGTGAGTTAGTTAGTTAACTACCCCTTTCCCTACTTTATTTATTTTGCTCCTTTGCACCCCATTATTTCTCGCTCTACTTTGCACATGCTTCCACTGCAAAACAACCATTCCAGTGTTTTACTTGCTATATTGTATTTACTTCGCCACCATGGCCTTTTTTTGCCTTTACCTCCCTTCTCACCTCACTTGCTCACATTGTATATAGACTTATTTTTTCTACTGTATTATTGACTGTGTTTGTTTTACTCCATGTGTAACTCTGTGTTGTTGTATGTGTCGAACTGCTTTGCTTTATCTTGGCCAGGTCGCAATTGTAAATGAGAACTTGTTCTCAACTTGCCTACCTGGTTAAATAAAGGTGAAATAAATCAAAGTTGGACAGATTGAGTGAAAAAAAGTTATTTTCCCACACAACATCTCTCCTTCTCACTGTCACGCATTAGTTTCACTTCCCCACCCGCCATTTTTTTAAAATACCCGACGGGGCTCATTGCCTGCTTGAATTATGCAGAAACGGGCAGTGTTTAGGTCATGAAATTGATTCTGTTGGAAAGGGGATAAATTGTGCTTTACAGTGGTATTGACATTACAGTTGATCTGGAAGTATTACGTTTTTGGGGCGCTAAAATAAGGGCAATTGTACGGACCAAGGCGATGTACGAGTTTACGTGAGTTTACGTTATACAGTATGTAAAGTTAGCCAACTAACGAACATTACTTTAGCAGCTCATTTGAGTTAACCAGTTTCTGTAGCAAGCTAGCTAGCTAATAATACATTGTTTTTGATAATTTTCTAAATATATTTACTTACTTGGATAGGTTCTCCAACTGCCTCCATTTTCTGGGTCCTTAGAAAAACGAAATAATGGGCAATCTTCCCGAAGTTACTGGTGGTAGCAAAACACAGACTGACTTTGATCTTCCAACATAGCGCCTGGTTCGGTGGCTAGGTGATTTGTGGCAGAACTGCAAGCCCTCTATAGCCATTAAATTCTACTGTGCAAATATACAGTGCATTATAAGGAAATAATGCACACTCTAGAATGCCCTTCCAGCCAATCAGAAACAAGTATTCAACAATGTCATTGTATAACATATTTAAGTGATAAAGCCGGTGTTGAGGATATTGTGACAATATATCCTCCAAACAGTGGAGCAGGTTGAGAGCTTCCTTGGTGTCCACATCACCAAACTATCATGGTCCAAACACACCAAGACAGTCGTGAAGAGGGCATGACAACGCCTATTCCCACTCAGGAGACTGAAAAGATATGGCATGGGTCCTCAGATCCTCAAAACATTCCACAGCTGCACCATCGAGAGCATCCTGACTGGTTGCATCACCGCCTGGTATGGCAACTGCTCGGCCTCCGACTTCAAGGCACTACAGAGGGTAGTGCGAACTGCCCAGTACATCACTGGGGCAAAGCTTCCTGCCATCCAGGACCTCTATACCAGGCGGTGTCAGAGGAAAGGCCCAAAAAATTTCCAAGGACTCCACATGGCATGCGGTACCAGAGCGCCAGGTCTAGATCAAAAAGGCTTCGTAAACAGCTTCTAAGCCCAAGCCATAAGACTCTTGAACAGTTAATCAAATGGCTACTCGGACTATTAGCATTGTCCCACCCCACCTCCCATTTTTACACTGCTGCTGCTCTCTCTCTATCATCCATGCATAGTCACTTTAACTCTACCTACATGTGCATATTACCTCAATTACCTTGACTAACCGGTGCCCCTGCACATTGACTCTGCACCGGAACCCCCTGTATATAGCCTCGCTATTGTTATTTTATTGTTGCTCCTTAATTAGCTGTATCACATCCGGCTGTGATTGGAAGTCCCATAGGGCGGCGCACAATTGGCCCAGCGTCGTCCGGGTTTCGCCAGTTTAGGCCGTCATTGTAAATAAGAATTTTTTCTTAACTGACTTGCCTAGTTAAATAAAGGTTAAAACGCTGCACGAATTAAAGCAGTGGAGCCGAGTGTTGTGATTCAAAACTTTAGTGTTCAAAACAATTGATCTTGGGGCGACTGGGGAAGCGGGGTCATGTCATGCATTTACACTATTTATAAAATGGTGATATGAATATATATACTTTTAGTGTGAACATGTCCAAATGATCCAATAGATTATAATTTTCTGGTATAGAGATGGATGTGCAAAAACAAAAGTTGTAATATGCTCCAAGCCCCTCCCACCCACCTTTACACAAAGCCCCACCCACTCACCTTCACACAAAGCCCCACCCACCCACCTTTACACAAAGCCCCACCCACCCACCTTTACACAAAGCCCCACCCACCCACTTTTACACAAAGCCCCACCCACCCACCTTCACTCAAAGCCCCACCCACCCACCTTCACACAAAGCCTCGTCCACACACACATACAGTGCCTTGTGAAAGTATTCATCCCCCTTGGTATTTTTTATATTTTGTTGTATTACAACCTGTAATTTAAATAGATTTTTACGTAGTGGACATACACTAAATACTCAAAATTGTTGAAGTGAAATGAAAAAAATTGTTTCAAAAACAAACAAAAAAAATCACAAAAAAAAAGGAAAGGTGGTGCATATGTTTTCACCCCCTTTGCTATGAAGCCCCTAAATAAGATCTGGTGTAACCAATTATCTTCAGAAGTCACATTATTAGTTCAAATCAAATCAAATCAATGTTTTTTTGTCACATACACATGGTTAGCAGATGGTAATGCGAGTGTAGCGAAATGCTTGTGCTTCTAGTTCCGACAATGCAGTAATAACCAACAAGTAATCTAACTAACAATTCCAAAACTACTGTCTTATACACAGTGTAAGGGGATAAAGAATATGTACATAAGGATATATGAATGAGTGATGGTACAGAGCAGCATAGGCAAGATACAGTAGCTGATATCGAGTACATTATATACATATGAGATGAGTATGTAAACAAAGTGGCATAGTTAAAGTGGCTAGTGATACATGTATTACATAAGGATGCAGTCGATGATAGAGTACAGTATATACGTATGCATATGAGATGAATAATGTAGGGTATGTAAACATTATATAAGGTAGCATTGTTTAAAGTGGCTAGTGATATATTTACATCATTTCCCATCAATTCCCATTATTAAAGTGGCTGGAGTTGAGTCAGTGTCAGTGTCAGTGTGTTGGCAGCAGCCACTCAATGTTAGTGGTGGCTGTTTAACAGTCTGATGGCCTTGAGATAGAAGCTGTTTTTCAGTCTCTCGGTCCCAGCTTTGATGCACCTGTACTGACCTCGCCTTCTGGATGATAGCGGGGTGAACAGGCAGTGGCTCGGGTGGTTGATGTCCTTGATGATCTTTATGGCCTTCCTGTAACATCGGGTGGTGTAGGTGTCCTGGAGGGCAGGTAGTTTGCCCCCGGTGATGCGTTGTGCAGACCTCACTACCCTCTGGAGAGCCTTACGGTTGAGGGCGGAGCAGTTGCCGTACCAGGCGGTGATACAGCCCGCCAGGATGCTCTCGATTGTGCATCTGTAGAAGTTTGTGAGTGCTTTTGGTGACAAGCCGAATTTCTTCAGCCTCCTGAGGTTGAAGAGGCGCTGCTGCGCCTTCTTCACGATGCTGTCTGTGTGAGTGGACCATTTCAGTTTGTCTGTGATGTGTATGCCGAGGAACTTAAAACTTGCTACCCTCTCCACTACTGTTCCATCGATGTGGATAGGGGGGTGTTCCCTCTGCTGTTTCCTGAAGTCCACAATCATCTCCTTAGTTTTGTTGACGTTGAGTGTGAGGTTATTTTCCTGACACCACACTCCGAGGGCCCTCACCTTCTCCCTGTAGGCCGTCTCGTCGTTGTTGGTAATCAAGCCTACCACTGTTGTGTCGTCCGCAAACTTGATGATTGAGTTGGAGGCGTGCGTGGCCACGCAGTCGTGGGTGAACAGGGAGTACAGGAGAGGGCTCAGAACGCACCCTTGTGGGGCCCCAGTGTTGAGGATCAGCGGGGAGGAGATGTTGTTGCCTACACTCACCACCTGGGGGCGGCCCGTCAGGAAGTCCAGTACCCAGTTGCACAGGGCGGGGTCGAGACCCAGGGTCTCGAGCTTGATGACGAGCTTGGAGGGTACTATGGTGTTGAATGCCGAGCTGTAGTCGATGAACAGCATTCTCACATAGGTATTCCTCTTGTCCAGATGGGTTAGGGCAGTGTGCAGTGTGGTTGAGATTGCATCGTCTGTGGACCTATTTGGGCGGTAAGCAAATTGGAGTGGGTCTAGGGTGTCAGGTAGGGTGGAGGTGATATGGTCCTTGACTAGTCTCTCAAAGCACTTCATGATGACGGATGTGAGTGCTACGGGGCGGTAGTCGTTTAGCTCAGTTACCTTAGCTTTCTTGGGAACAGGAACAATGGTGGCGCTCTTGAAGCATGTGGGAACAGCAGACTGGTATAGGGATTGATTTAATATGTCCGTAAACACACCAGCCAGCTGGTCTGCACATGCTCTGAGGGCGCGGCTGGGGATGCCGTCTGGGCCTGCAGCCTTGCGAGGGTTAACACGTTTAATGTTAATGCGAGTGTAGCGAAATGCTTGTGCTTCTAGTTCCGACAATGCAGTAATAACGAACAGGTAATCTAACTAACAATTCCAAAAAAACTACTGTCTTATAACACAGTGTAAGGGGATAAAGAATATGTACATAAGGATATATGAATGAGTGATGGTACAGAGCAGCATAGGCAAGATACAGTAGATGATATCGAGTACAGTATATACATATGAGATAAGTATGTAAACCAAGTGGCATAGTTAAAGTGGCTAGTGATACATGTATTACATAAGGATGCAGTCGATGATATAGAGTACACTATCAACGTATGCATATGAGATGAATAATGTAGGGTAAGTAACATTATATAAGGTAGCATTGTTTAAAGTGGCTAGTGATATATTTACATCATTTCCCATCAATTCCCATGATTAAAGTGGCTGGAGTAGAGTCAGTGTCATTGAATGCTGCCATCAATCCACGGTTTCTGGTTAATGTTTTAATCGTTGCTATGGGAACGACATCTTCAACGCACGTTCTATTTTGCATCTTCAAAGTAGTTGGCATAATGTCCACCTGTGTGCAATCTAAGTGCCACATGATCTCAGTATATTTTCACCTGTTCTGAAAGGCCCCAGAGTCTGCAACACCACTAAGCAAGCAGCACCATGAAGACCAAGGAGCTCTACAAACAGGTCAGGGACAAAGTTGTGGAGAAGTACAGATCAGGGTTGGGTTATAAAAAAATATGCAAAACGGGTTAAAAAAAATCAAAAACGGAGCACCATTAAATCCAATATTAAAAAATGGAAAGAATATGGCACCACAACAAACCTGCCAAGAGAGAGAGAGAGGCAAGGTGGGCATTAATCAGAGAGGCAACAAAGAGACCAAAGATAATCCTGAAGGAGCTGCAAAGCTCCACAGCAGAGATTGGAGTATCTGTCCATAGGACCACTTTAAGCCGTACACTCCATAGAGCTGGGCTTTATGGAAGAGAAAGAAAAAAGCCATTGCTTGAGGAAAGAAATAAGAAAACATGTTTGGTGTTCACCAAAAGGCATGTGGGAGACTCCCCAAACATATGGAAGGTACTCTGGCCAGATGAGACTAAAATGGAGCTTTTTGGCCATCAAGGAAAACGCTATGTCTGGTGCAGACCTAACACCTCTCATCAACCCGAGAACACCATCCCCACAGTGAAGCATGGTGGTGGCAGCATCATGCTGTGGGGATGTTTTTCATCGGCAGGAACTGGGAAACTGGTCAGAATTGAAGGAATGATGGATGGGGCTAAATACAGGGAAATCCTGTTTCAGTCTTCCAGAGATTTGAGACTGGGAAGGAGGTTCACCTTTCAGCAGGACAATGACCCTAAGCATACTGCTAAAGCAACACACGAGTGGTTTAAGGGGAAACATTTATTTGTCTTGGAATAGCCTAGTCAAAGCTCAGACCTCAATCCAATTGAGAATCTGTGGTATGACTTAAAGATTGCTGTACACCAGCAGAACCCATCCAACATGAAGTAGCTGGAGCAGTCTTGCCTTGAAGAATGGGCAAAAATCCCAGTGGCTAGATGTGCCAAGCTTATAGAGACATACCCCAAGAGACTAGCAGCTGTAATTGCTGCTAAAGGTATCTCTACAAAGTATTGACTTTGGGGGGGTGAACAGTTATACACGCTCAAGTTCTGTTTTTTTGTCTTATCTCTTAAACTATTTTGCATCTTCAAAGTAGTTGGCATGTTGTGTAAATCAAATGATACAAACCCCCCAAAAATATATTTTCATTCCAGGTTATAAGGCAACAAAATAGTAAAAATGCAGAGGGGGGTGAACACTTTCGCAAGCCACTGTACATGCAATAGGCTGCACTTCTTTATAATTATGAAGCCTTGTAGATTGAGTCATTGAGCTGCAGTGAACCATTCATTATGCCACTTGGGATATACTGATGTCTGATCTGGCTGTTCACCCAATAAAAATACACACAAAACAACAACAACTTGAAGGGTTACCAAAGTGTCTGATGATTAGGCTCCTGCCAATAAAAGCATGAATATCAACAAGAACAGATTGTCAAAGTTTATTCTACTATAGGTTGGTTTAAAAATGATTACACAAATATAAAGATAAACTGCATTTGAAAACACATGCATATATAAACATGATCAAAATACTAAATAATAGTTCTGAGTATCAGTTATTATTGAGTTGTTCTAAGGTGATACACAGACTACAGGCAGACAGACAGACAGACTAGACAGACGACAGGCAGACAAACATGCGATGGACAGACATACTATGGACAGACTACAGGCAGACAGACAGAACCTACATGCAGACAGACAGACTACAGGCAGACAGACTACAGGCAGAGAAACAGAACAACAGACAGGAAATAGGGTTCCATACACCTAGTATCAATACTATAGTATAAAACACATAGTATCAATACTGTATTATAAAACACATAGCATCAATACTGTATTATAAAACACATAGCATCATGCATAATAGGTTTGCTTTAATTTACATGGTGTGTGTGTGTTCTGTAGGGTTATGTGTTAAGGCAGTGTTTACACAGGCAGCCCATTTCTGATATTTTTTTTCACTAATTGGTCTTTTGACCAATCAGATCATCTCTGAAAAAGATCTGTGATAACATCAGGTGTGATTGGTCAAAAGACCAATTAGTGGAAAAAGTATCAGAACTGGGCTGCCTGTGTAAACGCAGCCTAACTGTCCCAGACTGATGTAACATTCTGTCCCATTATTATAGCTACATACAAATACATACAAGTATTGACACCTCTTGACTTTCTCCACATTTTCTTGTTTTACAGACTGAATTTTAAATGGATTAAAATGTATTGTTTTGTCACTGGTCTACACACAATATCCCATAACATCAAAGTGGAATTATGTTTTTAGCATGTTTTACAAATTAATACAAAATAAAAAGCTGAAAGGTCAATAAGAATAATAATGAATAATAATAGAATAGAATAGAATAATTGAATAATAATATTCAACCCTTTGTTATATCAAGCCTACATATGTTCAGTATTAAAAATGTTCTTAACAAGTCACAAAATAAGTTGCATGGACTCACTCTGTGTACAATAATAGTGTTTAACATGATTTGTAAATGACTAGCCCATCTCTGTACCTCACACACAGT
Organism: Oncorhynchus tshawytscha; assembly: GCF_018296145.1. Taxonomy (NCBI): domain Eukaryota; kingdom Metazoa; phylum Chordata; class Actinopteri; order Salmoniformes; family Salmonidae; genus Oncorhynchus; species Oncorhynchus tshawytscha. The sequence continues at coordinate 52,740,372 of NC_056458.1, read as the reverse complement.
TATTTGTAAAGTCCCTCAGTCGAGCAGTGAATTTCAAACACAGATTTTACCACAAAGACCAGGGAGGTTTTCCAATGCCTCGCATAGAAGGGCTCCTATTGGTAGATGGGTCAGAATAAAATTTTAAAAAGCAGACATTGAAAATCCCTTTGAGCATGGTGAAGTTATTAATTACATTTCGGATGGTGTATCAATACATCCAGTCACTACAAAGATACAGGCACCCTTCTGAACTCAGTTGCCAGAGAGGGAGCAAAGCACTCAGAGATTTCACCATGAGGCCAATGGTGACTTTAAAACAATTAGAGTTTAATAGCTGTGATAGGAGGATGGATGTCCCTGACCGAGGATGGATGTCCCTGACTGAGGATGGATCAACAACATTGTAGTTACTCCACAATATTAACATAAATGACAGAGTGAAAGGAAGGAAGCCTGTACAGAATAAAAATATTCCAAACATGCATCCTGTTTACAATAAGGCACTAAAGTAAAACTATAAATATAAATATGGCAAAGAAATTAACTTTAAGTCCTGAATACAAAGTGTTATGTTTGGGGTAAATCCAGCACTTAATATTTTCAAGCATGGCGGTGGCTGCATCATGTTATGGGTATGCTTGTCATAGGCAAGGACTAGGGAGTTTTTTTAAGGTAAATGAAACAGAATAGAGCTAAGCACAGGCAAAGTTCTAGAGGAAAACTTGGCTTTCCAACAAACACTGGGAGACAAATTCACCCTTCAGAAAGACAATTACCTAAAACAAAAGGCCAAATCTACATTCGTCTTGAGAATGTTTCGCCAAGACGAATGTTCCTGAGTGGCTGAGTTAACAGTTTTGACTTAAATCGGCTTGAACATCTATGGCAAGACTTGAAAAGGGTTGTCTAGCAATGATCAAAAAACAGAGCTTTTAAAGGATAAATGGGCAAATATTGTACAATCCATTTGTTGTACAAATGACTGCCTTCAACTGAAATGTGTCTTCCGCATTTAACCCAACCCTTCTGAATCAGAGAGGTGCAGGGGGCTGCCTTAATTGACATCCATGTCTTCGGCTCCCGGCTGCCTTGCTCAGGGGCAGAATGACAGATTTTTACCTTGTCAGCTCGGGGATTCGATCTGGCCCAATGCTCTAACCACTAGGCTACCTGCCGCCCCAGTTAAACCACTCTTAGTTAGCCAGAAATATTCCCAGCTGTAATCGCTGATTATAACATGAATACTTACAGTTAAAGTCGAAAGCTTATACACCTTAGCCAAATACATTTAAACTCAGGTTTTCACAATTCCTGACATTTAATCCTAGTAAAAATTCCCTTGCTGTAAAATTCCATGTTAGGATCACCACTTTATTTTAAGAATGTGAAATGTCAGAATAATAGTAGAAAGAATGATTTATTTCAGCTTTTATTTCTTTCATCACATTCCAAGAGGGCCAGAAGTTTACATACACTCAATTAGTATTTGGTAGCATTTCCTTGTTTAACTTGGGTCAAATGTTTAACTTGGGTCAAATGTTTCAGGTAGCCTTCCACAAGCTTCCCACAATAAGAATTTTGGCCCATAACCTCCTGACAGAGCTGGTGTAATGGAGTCAGGTTTGTAGGCCTCCTCGCTCACACACGCCTTTTCAGTTCTGCCCACAAATTTTCTATAGGATTGAGGTCAGGGCTTTGTGATGGCCACTCCAATACCTTGACTTTGTTGTCCTTAAGCCATTTTGCCACAACTTTGGAAGTATGCTTGGGGTCATTGTCCATTTGGAAGACCCATTTGCAACTAAGCTTTAACTTCCTGACTGATGTCTTGTGATGTTGCTTCAATATATCCACATAATTTTGCTGCCTCATGATGCCATATATTTTGTGAAGTGCACCAGTCCCTCCTGCAGCAAAGCACCTCCACAACATGATGCTGCCACCCCCGTGCTTAACGGTTGGGATGGTGTTCTTCGGCTTGCAAGCCTACCCCTTTTTCCCCCAAACATAACAATGGTCATTATGGCCAAACAGCTCTATTTTTGATTCATCAGACCAGAGGAACCATAGTCTGGCTTTTTTATGGCGGTTTTGGAGCAGTGGCTTCTTCCTTGCTGAGCGGACTTTCAGGTTATATAGATATAGGACTCATTTTACTGTGGATAGATACTTTGTACCTGTTTCCTCCAGCATCTTCACAAGGTCCTTTGCTGTTGTTCTGGGATTGATTTGCACATTTTGCACCAAAGTACATTAATCTCTAGGAGACAGAACGCGTCTCCTTCCTGAGCGGTTTGATGGCTGCGTGGTCCCATGGTGTTTATACTTGTGTACTATTGTTTGTACAGATGAATGTGGTACCTTCAGGCGTTTGGAAATTGCTCCCAAGGATGAACCAGGCTTGTGAAGGTCTACAATTTTTTTCTGAGGTCTTGGCTGATTTTAATTTTCCCATGATGTCAAGCGAAGAGGCACTGAGTTTGAAGGTAGGCCTTGAAATACATCCACAGGTACACCCCCAATTGACTCAAATTATGTCAATTAGCCTATCAGAAGCTCTCCAATTGACTCAAATGATGTCAATTAGCCTATCAGAAGATTCAAAAGCCATGACATCATTTTCTGGAATTTTCCAAGCTGTTTAAAAGCAGTCAACTTAGTGTAGGTAAACTTCTGACCCACTGGAATTGTGACACAGTGAGTAATAAGTGAAATAATCTGTCTGTAAGCAATTGTTGGAAAAATTACGTGTCATGCATAAAGTAGATTCCCTAACCGACTTGCCAAAACTATAGTTTGTTAAAAAGAAATTTGTGGAGTGGTTGAAAAACAAGTTTTAATGACTCCAACCTAAGGGTATGTAAACTTCCAACTTCAAATGTACCTAATGTCAAAATCTTCCACTTTGACATTACTGAGTATGTTGTGTAGATCGTTGACAATTAAATGCATTTTATTCCCACATGGCAACACAACAAAATGTGGAATAAGTCAAGGGGTGTGAATACTTTATGAAGGCTCTGGATGTACGTTATAACTGGTAAATTATATTACAACTGCTGATGTGGAGGAATATTCTGTTAATCTCTCATGCCTCACAATTTAGCAGCCTGCAAGTTAAACAACACGTTGAGAAATTGTACCACAAGAAGATTGTTTGTTGATATATGTAGGCATAACTAACAAAGATACATACTTATGGGAAGGGAAAGGCAGGTGTGAGGTATACAGGGATGAAAGGCAAACTGAAGATTCTCTCTCCTGTGAAAGGGAGGGAGGGAGGGAGAAATGAGGAGGGAGAGGAGAGGGGGAAGGAGAGAGGGATAAAGAGGAGAGGGGAGGAGAGGGAGAGATCGAGGAAGAAAACACTAGCCACATTCTTCAGTACCACATAATGTATCTCCCTATCTCCAGTCGTCAAGGGCCACAGTGTCACATCATGTATCGCTCTATCTCCTGTCGTCAAGGGCCACAGTGTCTACTGGGTTACATCCTGGGAAACCAGCCAATCAGTGGCCAGCTAAGTTCAAGGAAGATAGGTAACAGCCAGGAGAGGAAGTGGAGGGGCAGAGTCTGAGTCTCGTTCCCTGTTGTGTAGTCTATAACCCATCAAGTCAGTTCATTATGTACTACTGTCGTGTAGAGTCTATAGCCAGGTAGGTGTGTCTATAGTGTGCGTGTGTGTGTCCACAGTGTGTGTGTGTGTGTGTGTCTATGGCTATAGTGTGTGTGTCTATATTGTGTGAGTGTGTGTGACTATAGTGTGTATGTGTGTGTGTGTATCTATAGTGTGTGTCTATAACCAGAGAACAGTATCCATGTCACTCAGGAGGTCTGAGCTCAGGGCTTCCTGGATGCTGGGCATTAGCTCCTCCCCATCGGTAGCCATGCACACCCCTGGGCCTGCCTCCAGGAATGCCATTGGCTGGCCTGCTCCAGAGTCACCTATCACAGCACATAATACAGTCATTAGGATGTTGCTAGAGCTCCAAGATGTAACCCCAGAGATTGAGTGCATTCATTTACACAGAGTACAACAAATTCACAACACCTTCCTAATAGTGAGTTGCACCCCCCTTTTGCCCTCAAAAAAGCCTCAAATCGTCAGGGAATGGACACTACAAGGTGTGGAAAGCCTTCCACAGGGATGCTGGCCTATGTTGACTACAAATGCTTCCCACAGTTGTGTGCGGTTGGCTGGATATCCTTTGGGTGGTGGACCATTCTTGATACACACAGGAAGCTGTTGAGTGTGGAAAACCCAGCCTGGCACCTACTACCATACCCTTTTCTAAGGCACTTAAATATTTTGTCTAGCGCATTCACCCTCTGAATGTCACACATACACAATCATTGTCTCAATTGTCTTAAGGCTTAAAAATCCTCCTTTAACCTGTCTCCTCCCCTTCATCTACACTGATTGAAGTGGATTTAGCAAGTGACCTCAATAAGGGATCATAGTTTTCACCTGGTCAGTCTATGTCATGGAAATAGTGTTCTTAATGTTTTGTACACTCAGTGTATATTATTGTGACTATGGTAACCTCCAGGTGTCAGTGTATATTATTGTGACTATGGTAACCTGTCAGTATATATTAATGTGACTATGGTAACCTGTCAGTATATAGTAATGTGACTATGGTAACCTGTCAGTGTATATTAATGTGACTATGGTAACCTGTCAGTGTATATTAATGTGACTATGGTAACCTGTCAGTGTATATTATGGTAACATGTCAGTGAATATTAATGTGACTATGGTAACCTGTCAGTATATATTAATGTGACTATGGTAACCTGTCAGTATATATTAATGTGACTATGGTAACCTGTCAGTGTATATTAATGTGACTATGGTAACCTGTCAGTATATATTATTGTAACTATGGTAACCTGTCAGTATATATTAATGTGACTATGGTAACCTGTCAGTATATATTAATGTGACTATGGTAACCTGTCAGTATATATTGACTATGTAACCTGACTATATGGTAACCTGTCAGTATATATTAATGTGACTATGGTAACCTGTCAGTATATATTAATGTGACTATGGTAACCTGTCAGTAACCTATATTAATGTGACTATGGTAACCTGTCAGTATATATTAATGTGACTATGGTAACCTGTCAGTATATATTAATGTGACTATGGTAACCTGTCAGTGTATATTAATGTGACTATGGTAACCTGTCAGTGTATATTAATGTGACTATGGTAACCTGTCAGTGTATATTATGGTAACATGTCAGTGAATATTAATGTGACTATGGTAACCTGTCAGTGAATATTAAATGTGACTATGGTAACCTCCAGGTGTCAGTATATATTAATGTAACTATGGTAACCTGTCAGTAAATAAAAATGTAACTATCAGTGTATATTAATGTGACTATGGTAACCTGTCAGTATATATTATTGTAACTATGGTAACCTGTCAGTGAATATTAATGTAACTATGGTAACCTGTCAGTATATATTAATGTGACTATGGTAACCTGTCAGTATATATTAATGTGACTATGGTAACCTGTCAGTATATATTAATGTGACTATGGTAACCTGTCAGTGTATATTAATGTGACTATGGTAACCTGTCAGTATATATTAATGTAACTATGGTAACCTGTCAGTATATATTAATGTGACTATGGTAACCTGTCAGTATATATTAATGTGACTATGGTAACCTGTCAGTATATATTAATGTGACTATGGTAACCTGTCAGTATATATTAATGTGACTATGGTAACCTGTCAGTGTATATTAATGTGACTATGGTAACCTGTCAGTATATATTATTGTAACTATGGTAACCTGTCAGTGTATATTATGGTAACATGTCAGTGAATATTAATGTGACTATGGTAACCTGTCAGTATGTATATTAATGTGACTATGGTAACCTGTCAGTGTATATTAATGTGACTATGGTAACCTGTCAGTGTATATTATGGTAACATGTCAGTGAATATTAATGTGACTATGGTAACCTGTCAGTATGTATATTAATGTGACTATGGTAACCTGTCAGTATATATAATGTGACTATGGTAACCTGTCAGTGTATATTAATGTGACTATGGTAACCTGTCAGTATGTATATTAATGTGACTATGGTAACCTGTCAGTGAATATTAATGTGACTATGGTAACCTGTCAGTGAATATTAAATGTGACTATGGTAACCTCCAGGTGTCAGTATATATTAATGTAACTATGGTAACCTGTCAGTAAATAAAAATGTAACTATCAGTGTATATTAATGTGACTATGGTAACCTGTCAGTATGTATATTAATGTGACTATGGTAACCTGTCAGTATGTATATTAATGTGACTATGGTAACCTGTCAGTATGTATATTAATGTGACTATGGTAACCTGTCAGTATGTATATTAATGTGACTATGGTAACCTGTCAGTATGTATATTAATGTGACTATGGTAACCTGTCAGTATGTATATTAATGTGACTATGGTAACCTATTAATGTGACTATGTGTAACGGATGTGAAACGGCTAGCTTAGTTAGCGGTGCGCGCTAAATAGTGTTTCGATCGGTGACGTCACTTGCTCAGACCTTGAAGTAGTGGTTCCCCTTGCTCTGCAAGAGCCGCGGCTTTTGTGGAGCGATGGGTAACGATGCTTCGTGGGTGACTGTTGTTGATGTATGCAGAAGGTCCCTGGTTCGCGCCCGGGTATGGGCGAAGGGACGGTCTAAAGTTATACTGTTACATATGGTAACCTATCAGTGTATATTAATGTGACTAGGGTAACCTGTCAGTATATATTAATATGACTATGGTAACCTGTCAGTATATATTAATATGACTATGGTAACCTGTCAGTATATATTAATATGACTATGGTAACCTGTCACTATATATTAATATGACTATGGTAACCTGTCACTATATATACATGTTTACCAAGCATTTCACTGTTAGTCCACACCTGTTGTATACAGAGCATTTCACTGTTAGTCCACACCTGTTAGTCCACACCTGTTGTATACACCTGTTGTATACAGAGCATTTCACTGTTAGTCTACACCTGTTGTATACAGAGCATTTCACTGTTAGTCTACACCTGTTGTATACAGAGCATTTCACTGTTAGTCTACACCTGTTGTATACAGAGCATTTCACTGTTAGTCTACACCTGTTAGTCTACACCTGTTAGTCCACACCTGTTGTATACAGAGCATTTCACTGTTAGTCCACACCTGTTAGTCCACACCTGTTGTATACAGAGCATTTCACTGTTAGTCTACACATGTTGTTTACGAAGTGACAAATAACATTTGATTAGGTTATTTTCCCTTTAAAATAGTCCAATTTAAACCAAGGTGTGTGTGTGTGTGTCTTACCTGTATCCATGAGTTCCACAGTGTTCAGCAGGTCATCAGGTGTCCGTGTGAAGCTGCTGACACTCAGACCACTGTCAGTACTCTGGTTACGGGAGTGGGCCCTACAAGCAGTGACCAACACACACAGTTGTAATATTGGCTAAAATGCACACATTTGTTTTGGAAGCGTATACCTCCACATGCACACAGACACTAAGACAGACAGGCTCACCCGTTGAGGGCGGGGTCTACATGGTTGTTCCTCATTTTCCCATCATGCTCCAGTCCACTCCTCACCGCCACATCCTGACACGGGTTACACTATTTATTGATTATTTATTACTATTTTACTTCCAGCATTATTATTATTGGTTCTGTAAAAACAACTAATATTAAAAACTCTGCTGGTACTTTGCTGTTACAATAAAAACATACATTTTAAATAAATAACACCCAACATATTTACACACACATATACAGTGCATTCTGAAAGTATTCATTTTGTTGTTATAGCTAAATTCTAAAATTGATTATAATCATTATTTTCCTTCATCAATCTACCCACAATACCTCCATAATGACAAAGTGAAAACAGGTTTTAAGACATTTTTGCAAATGTATTACTTATTTACATAAGTATTCAGACCTTTGCTATCAGACACGAAATTGAGCTCAGGTGCATCCTGTTTCCATTGATCATCCTTGATGTTTCTACAACTTGATTAGAGTTCACTTGTGGTAAATTCAATTAATTGGACATGATTTGGAAAGACACACACCTGTCTATTTAAGATCCCACAGTTGACAGTGCATGTCAGAGCAAAAACCAAGCCATGAGGTCGAAGGAATTGTATATAGAGCTCTGAGACTGGATTGTGTCGATTGTGTTTACCTTTATTTCACTAAGCAAGTCAGTTAAGAACAAATTCTTATTTTCAATGACGGCCTAGGAACAGTGGGTTAACCGCCTTGTTCAGGGGCAGAACAACAGATTTTTACCTTGTCAGCTCAGGGATTCGATCTAGCAACCTTTCGGTTACTGGCCCAACTCTCTAACCACTAGGCTACCTGCCGCCCCGATCTGGGGAAGGGTAGGGTACCACATTTGTTTTGCAGCATTGAAGGTCCCTAAGAACACAGTGGCCTTCATCATTCTTAAATGAAAGTAGTTTGGAACCACCAAGACTCTTCCTAGAGCTGAACACCCAGCCAAACTGAGCAATCAAGGGAGAAGGGCCTTGGTTCGGGAGGTGTCCAAGAACACAATGGTCACTCTGACAGTTTCTGGCCACTCTACCAGAGTTCTGTGGAAATGGGAGAACCAGAAGGACAACCATCTCTGCAGCACTCCAGCAACTGGCCTACCTGGTTAAATAAAGGTGAAATAACAGTTTTTTTAAATGTAATAATCCGTTCACCCACACCGCGTCTTACAAAGACACGGCGGTTGGAACCAAAAATCTTCAATTTGGACTCCAGACCAAAGGACAAATTTCCACCGGACTTTGAAGAACTGACTTGTTGGAAAGGTGGCATCCTAAGACGGTGCCATTTTGAATGTAGAATGGCCTTACTGAAGAGCTCAGTGACTTTCAAAATGGCACCGTCTTAGGATGCCACCTTTCCAACAAGTCAGTTCTTCAAATTTTGGCCCTACTAGAGCTGCCCCGTCAGTTATTAGCGCTGTTATTGTGAAGTGGAAACATCTCGGAGCAACAGCTCAGCCGTAGGCCACATAAGCTCACAGGACAGGACCGCTGAAGTGTGTGGCGTGTAAAATCATCTGTCCTCAGTTGCAACACTCACTACCGAGTTCCAAATTGCCTCTGGCAGTCCGACGGACATATCTGGGTTTGGCCAATGTTTGTCTATGGAGATTGCATGGCTGTGTGCTCAATTGTATACACCTGTCAGTACCAGGTGTGGCTGAAATAGCCAAATCCACTGTTTTGAAGGGGTGTCCACATACATTTGTATATATAGTGTGTATATATAAGTGTTTTATTTTTCATAAATGTTTTACAAATGTTCGAATTTTTGTTCCACTTTGACAGAGTATTTTGTGTAGATTGTTGACATAACTTTTTTTAAAGACAATGAAATGCATTTTAAACCCACTTTGTAATAAAATGTGGTAAGTCAAGGGGTGTGAATACTTTCTGAAGGCACAGTATAGAACATAATATCCATATGTATTCCAGTGTGTTTGACCCCTGACCTGTACTCTGATTGGACGGGCCAGGTCCTGTTGTTTACGCCTCAGCCTGTCCTTCTCCACCTGCAGCTGCTGCCTGCGCTTGGTTACCACTGTCGCAATGCCAACCGGATCAGAGGTCAGGGTTGAGGGCTTCACCTGGGCTACAGCACTCTGGACTGGAGGGAGGACAGGGTCAGAGGTTAGGGAGGGAGACAGGGTCAGGGAGGGAGACATGGTCAGGGGTTAATGTTAGAGAGTGAGACAGGGTCAGGGGTTAATGTTAGAGAGGGAGACAGGGTCAGGGGTTAATGTTAGAGAGGGAGACAGGGTCAGGGGTTAATGTTAGAGAGGGAGACAGGGTCAGGGGTTAATGTTAGAGAGGGAGACAGGGTCAGGGGTTAATGTTAGAGGGGTCAGGGGTTAATGTTAGAGAGGGGGGTCAGGGGTTAATGTTAGAGAGGGGGGTCAGGGGTTAATGTTAGAGAGGGGGTCAGGGGTTAATGTTAGAGAGGGGGTCAGGGGTTAATGTTAGAGAGGGGGTCAGGGGTTAGAGGGTCATGTTAGAGAGGGGGTCAGGGGTTAATGTTAGAGAGGGACAGGGTCAGGGGTTAATGTTAGAGAGGGGGTCAGGGGTTAATGTTAGAGGGGGTCAGGGGTTAATGTTAGAGAGGGGGTCAGGGGTTAATGTTAGAGAGGGGGTCAGGGTTAATGTTAGAGGGGGTCAGGGGTTAATGTTAGAGAGAGGGGTTAATGTTAGAGAGGGGGTCAGGGGTTAATGTTAGAGAGGGGTCAGGGGTTAATGTTAGAGAGGGGGTCAGGGGTTAATGTTAGAGGGGGGTCAGGGGTTAATGTTAGAGAGGGGTCAGGGGTTAATGTTAGAGGGGTCAGGGTTAATGTTAGAGAGGGGTCAGGGGTTAATGTTAGAGAGGGGTCAGGGGTTAATGTTAGAGAGGGGTCAGGGGTTAATGTTAGAGAGGGGGTCAGGGGTTAATGTTAGAGAGGGGGTCAGGGGTTAATGTTAGAGAGGGGGTCAGGGGTTAATGTTAGAGAGGGGGTCAGGGGTTAATGTTAGAGAGGGGGTCAGGGGTTAATGTTAGAGAGGGGTCAGGGGTTAATGTTAGAGAGGGGTCAGGGTTAATGTTAGAGGGGGGTCAGGGGTTAATGTTAGAGAGGGGGTCAGGGGTTAATGTTAGAGAGGGGTCAGGGTTAATGTTAGAGAGGGGGTCAGGGGTTAATGTTAGAGGGGTCAGGGGTTAATGTTAGAGAGGGGTCAGGGGTTAATGTTAGAGAGGGGGTCAGGGGTTAATGTTAGAGAGGGGTCAGGGGTTAATGTTAGAGAGGGGTCAGGGGTTAATGTTAGAGAGAGGGTCAGGGGTTAATGTTAGAGAGGGGGTCAGGGGTTAATGTTAGAGAGGGGGTCAGGGTTAATGTTAGAGAGGGAGACAGGGTCAGGGGTTAATGTTAGAGAGCGAGACAGGGTCAGGGGTTAATGTTAGAGAGGGAGACAGGGTCAGGGTGTGTGTGACTGTTAGGGAGTGTCTTATCTACCAGTTGTTCCTGTTTAACCAGACTGTTCTCTCTGGCCTTGAGGCAACTCTCCCTCTCTGTTTCGGTCTCTAGCTCCCTCCCTCCCTCCCTCCGTCTCTCACTCCCCCCCCCGTCAGTCTCTCACTCCCTCCGTTTCTTGCGCCCTCCCGTCTCTCTCCTTCCATGTCTGTTTGTCTGTCTCTCTCCTTCCATGTCTGTTTGTCTGTCTCTCTCCTTCCATGTCTGTTTGTCTGTCTCTCTCCTTCCATGTCTGTTTGTCTGTTTGTCTGTCTCTCTCCTTCCATGTCTGTTTGTCTGTTTGTCTGTCTCTCTCCTTCCATGTCTGTCTGTCTCCTTCCATGTCTCTCCTTCCATGTCTGTCTCTCTCCTTCCATGTCTGTTTGTCTGTCTCTCTCCTTCCATGTCTGTTTGTCTGTCTCTCTCCTTCCATGTCTGTTTGTCTGTCTCTCTCCTTCCCTGTCTGTTTGTCTGTCTCTCTCCTTCCATGTCTGTTTGTCTGTTTGTCTGTCTCTCTCCTTCCATGTCTGTTTGTCTGTTTGTCTGTCTCTCTCCTTCCATGTCTGTTTGTCTGTTTGTCTGTCTCTCTCCTTCCATGTCTGTTTGTCTGTCTCTCTCCTTCCATGTCTGTTTGTCTGTCTCTCTCCTTCCATGTCTGTTTGTCTGTCTCTCTCCTTCCATGTCTGTTTGTCTGTTTGTCTGTCTCTCTCCTTCCATGTCTGTTTGTCTGTTTGTCTGTCTCTCTCCTTCCATGTCTGTCTCTCTCCTTCCATGTCTGTTTGTCTGTCTCTCTCCTTCCATGTCTGTTTGTCTGTCTCTCTCCTTCCATGTCTGTTTGTCTGTTTGTCTGTCTCTCTCCTTCCATGTCTGTTTGTCTGTCTCTCTCCTTCCATGTCTGTTTGTCTGTTTGTCTGTCTCTCTCCTTCCATGTCTGTCTCTCTCCTTCCATGTCTGTCTCTCTCCTTCCATGTCTGTCTGTCTGTCTCTCTCCTTCCCTGTCTGTCTGTCTGTCTCTCTCCTTCCATGTCTGTTTGTCTGTCTCTCTCCTTCCATGTCTGTTTGTCTGTCTCTCTCCTTCCATGTCTGTTTGTCTGTTTGTCTGTCTCTCTCCTTCCATGTCTGTTTGTCTGTTTGTCTGTTTGTCTGTCTCTCTCCTTCCCTGTCTGTTTGTCTGTCTCTCTCCTTCCATGTCTGTTTGTCTGTCTCTCTCCTTCCATGTCTGTTTGTCTGTTTGTCTGTCTCTCTCCTTCCATGTCTGTTTGTCTGTTTGTCTGTCTCTCTCCTTCCATGTCTGTTTGTCTGTTTGTCTGTCTCTCTCCTTCCTTGTCTGTTTGTCTGTCTCTCTCCTTCCATGTCTGTTTGTCTGTTTGTCTGTCTCTCTCCTTCCCTGTCTGTTTGTCTGTCTGTCTCTCTCCTTCCATTTCTGTCTGTCTGTCTCTCTCCTTCCCTGTCTGTCTGTCTGTCTCTCTCCTTCCCTGTCTGTCTGTCTGTCTCTCTCCTTCCCTGTCTGTCTGTCTGTCTCTCTCCTTCCCTGTATGTCTGTCTGTCTCTCTCCTTCCCTGTATGTCTGTCTGTCTCTCTCCTTCCCTGTATGTCTGTCTGTCTCTCTCCTTCCCTGTATGTCTGTCTGTCTCTCTCCTTCCCTGTATGTCTGTCTGTCTCTCTCCTTCCCTGTATGTCTGTCTGCTCTCTCCTTCCCTGTATGTCTGTCTGTCTCTCTCCTTCCCTGTATGTCTGTCTGTCTCTCTCCTTCCCTGTATGTCTGTCTGTCTCTCTCCTTCCCTGTCTGTCTGTCTCTCTCCTTCCCTGTCTGTCTGTCTGTCTCTCTCCTTCCCTGTCTGTCTCCTTCCCTGTCTGTCTGTCTGTCTGTCTCCTTCTCTGTCTGTCTGTCTGTCTGTCTCCTTCTCTGTCTGTCTGTCTGTCTGTCTCCTTCCCTGTCTGTCTGTCTGTCTGTCTGTCTGTCTCCTTCCCTGTCTGTCTGTCTGTCTGTCTCTCTCCTTCCCTGTCTGTCTGTCTGTCTGTCTCTCTCCTTCCCTGTCTGTCTGTCTGTCTCTCTCTCTCCTTCCCTGTCTGTCTGTCTGTCTCCATCCCTGTCTGTCTCTCTGTCTGTCTCCTTCCCTGTCTGTCTGTCTGTCTGTCTCTCTCTCTGTTCCCTGTCTGTCTGTCTCCTTCCCTGTCTGTCTGTCTCTCTCCTTCCCTGTCTGTCTCTGTCTGTCTGTCTGTCTGTCTCTCTCTGTCTGTCTCTCTCCTTCCCTGTCTGTCTGTCTGTCTCTCTCCCTGTCCCTGTCTGTCTGTCCCTTCTGTCTGTCTGTCTGTCTGTCTCCTTCCCTGTCTGTCTGTCTGTCTGTCTGTCTCTCTTCCCTGTCTGTCTGTCTCTCTCCTTCCCTGTCTGTCTGTCTCTCCTTCCTGTCTGTCTGTCTGTCTGTCTGTCTGTCTCTCTCCTTCCCTGTCTGTCTGTCTGTCTCCTTCCCTGTCTGTCTGTCTGTCTGTCTCTCCTTCCCTGTCTGTCTGTCTCTCTCTCTCCTTCCCTGTCTGTCTGTCTGTCTCCTTCTGTGTCTGTCTGTCTCCTCCCTGTCTGTCTGTCTGTCTGTCTCTCCTTCCCTGTCTGTCTGTCTGTCTCCTTCCCTGTCTGTCTGTCTGTCTCCTTCCCTGTCTGTCTCTCTCCTTCCCTGTCTGTCTGTCTCTCTCCTTCCCTGTCTGTCTGTCTGTCTCTCTCCTTCCTGTCTGTCTGTCTGTCTCTCTCCTTCCCTGTCTGTCTGTCTGTCTGTCTCTCTCCTTCCCTGTCTGTCTGTCTCCTTCCTGTCTGTCTGTCTGTCTCTCTTCCCTGTCTGTCTGTCTGTCTGTCTGTCTGTCTCCTTCCCTGTCTGTCTGTCTGTCTGTCTCTCCATCCCTGTCTGTCTGTCTGTCTCTCCTTCCCTGTCTGTCTGTCTGTCTCTCTCTTCCTTCCCTGTCTGTCTCTCTCTTCCCTGTCTGTCTGTCTGTCTCCTTCCCTGTCTGTCTCTCTCTCTTCCCTGTCTGTCTGTCTGTCTCTGTCTCCTTCCCTCTGTCTGTCTGTCTCCTTCCCTGTGTCTGTCTGTCTGTCTGTCTCCTTCCCTGTCTGTCTGTCTCTTTCCCTGTCTGTCTCTCTCCTTCCCTGTCTGTCTGTCTGTCTCTCTCCTTCCCTGTCTGTCTCTCTCTCTTCCCTGTCTGTCTCTCTCCTTCCCTGTCTGTCTGTCTCTCTCTTCCCTGTCTGTCTGTCTCTCTCCTTCCCTGTCTGTCTCTCTCCTTCCCTGTCTGTCTGTCTCCTTCCCTGTCTGTCTGTCTGTCTCTCTCCTTCCCTGTCTGTCTGTCTGTCTCTCCCTCCTTCCCTGTCTGTCTGTCTGTCTCTCTCTCTTCCCTTCCCTCTGTCTGTCTCTCTTCCCTGTCTGTCTGTCTGTCTGTCTCCTTCCCTGTCTGTCTGTCTCCTCCCTGTCTCCTGTCTGTCTGTCTGTCTGTCTCTCTCCTTCCCTGTCTGTCTGTCTGTCTCCTTCCCTGTCTGTCTGTCTCTCTCTTCCCTGTCTGTCTCTCTTCCCTGTCTGTCTCTCTGTCTCCTTCCCTGTCTGTCTGTCTGTCTCCTTCCCTGTCTGTCTGTCTGTCTCCTTCCCTGTCTGTCTGTCTCCTTCCCTGTCTGTCTGTCTCCTTCCCTGTCTGTCTGTCTCTCTCTCTTCCCTGTCTGTCTGTCTGTCTCCTTCCCTGTCTGTCTCTCTCTTCCCTGTCTGTCTCTCCTGTCTGTCCCTGTCTGTCTGTCCCTTCCCTGTCTGTCTGTCTCCTTCCTTGTCTGTCTGTCTGTCTCCTTCCCTGTCTGTCTGTCTGTCTGTCTCCTTCCCTGTCTGTCTGTCTGTCTGTCTGTCCTTCCCTGTGTCTGTCTGTCTCCTTCCCTGTCTGTCTGTCTGTCTGTCTGTCTCCTTCCCTGTCTGTCTGTCTGTCTGTCTCCTTCCCTGTCTGTCTGTCTCCTTCTGTCTCCTGTCTGTCTGCCTTCCTGTCTGTCTGTCTCCTTCCTGTCTGTCTGTCTGTCTCCTTCCCTGTCTGTCTGTCTGTCTCTCTCCTTCCCTGTCTGTCTGTCTGTCTGTCCCTGTCTGTCTGTCTTCCCTTCCCTGTCTGTCTCTTCCCTGTCTGTCTGTCTGTCTCCTTCCCTGTCTGTCTGTCTCTCTCTTCCCTGTCTGTCTGTCTGTCTCCTTCCCTGTCTGTCTGTCTCCTTCCCTGTCTGTCTGTCTCCTTCCTGTCTGTCTGTCTGTCTCTTCCCTGTCTGTCTGTCTCTTCCCTGTCTGTCTGTCTGTCTGTCTGTCTCCTTCCCTGTCTGTCTGTCTGTCTCTCTCCTTCCCTGTCTGTCTGTCTCTCCTGTCTGTCTGTCTGTCTGTCTGTCTGTCTGTCTCCTTCCCTGTCTGTCTGTCTGTCTGTCTGTCTCTCCCTTCCCTGTCTGTCTGTCTGTCTCCTTCCCTGTCTGTCTGTCTCTCCTTCCCTGTCTGTCTGTCTCTCTTCCCTGTCTGTCTGTCTCCTTCCTGTGTCTGTCTGTCTGTCTCCTTCCCTGTCTGTCTGTCTCCTTCCCTTCCCTGTCTGTCTGTCTGTCTGTCTCTCTCCTTCCCTGTCTGTCTGTCTGTCTGTCTCTCTTCCCTGTCTGTCTGTCTGTCTCTCTTCCCTGTCTGTCTGTCTCCTTCCCTGTCTGTCTGTCTCTCCTTCCCTGTCTGTCTGTCTGTCTCTTCCCTGTCTGTCTGTCTGTCTGTCTCTGTTGTCCCCTGTCTGTCTGTCTGTCTCCTTCCCTGTCTGTCTGTCTCTGTCTTCCTGTCTGTCTGTCTCTTCCCTGTCTGTGTCTGTCTGTCCCTGTCTGTCTGTCTCCTTCCCTGTCTGTCTGTCTGTCTCTCTCCTTCCCTGTCTGTCTGTCTGTCTCTCTCTTCTCTTCTGTCTGTCTGTCTGTCTGTCTGTCTGTCCTTGTCCCTGTCTGTCTGTCTCCTTCCCTGTCTGTCTGTCTGTCTGTCTCTCTCTTCCCTGTCTGTCTGTCTGTCTCCTTCCCTGTCTGTCTGTCTCCTTCCCTGTCTGTCTGTCTCTTCCCTGTCTGTCTGTCTGTCTGTCTCCTTCCCTGTCTGTCTGTCTCTCTCCTTCCCTGTCTGTCTGTCTCCTTCCTGTGTCTGTCTGTCTGTCTCTTCCCTGTCTGTCTGTCTGTCTCTCTCCTCCCTGTCTGTCTGTCTGTCTGTCTCCTTCCCTGTCTGTCTGTCTGTCTCTCTCCTTCCCTGTCTGTCTGTCTCTCTCCTTCCCTGTCTGTCTGTCTCCTTCCCTGTCTGTCTGTCTG